>NC_052511.1:44938354-45238354 GCF_014356525.2 Nilaparvata lugens | reverse complement strand
TTTGAATTGTTTGAATAACTTGAGCACACCATGTATAACAGGTATGTGATTTGTCCTGCCTTCTTTCTTAGTTTAAAACTTCTGTATCGAATATATACAATTATGTAAATGTGTATAATATTATCCTTATTTTTGTATTTTGAAGGATCTAGATTTTTAGTGAGTCTGGAGATTTCCTTGGGAATTATATTCTCAAACTTTCTCTTACCTAGGTGTTAGTTTGTACTTTTGTATTCAAAATTTGAAACTAAAATTCTAAGTGGTAGATTTGCATAGTTTTCAATCTTTATTGCTAATCTCTATTTCTATTTCCATATTAGTTTCCACCATTGGAAAAACTTTATTTAAAAAAGGTTTCCCTCCATATTTCTATTTAAATCAAGTCTACCAACTTCAGATTCCAATCTGGTTTATTGTAATTATATATTGTATATAATTTGAACCCACAATTTGGAAATATGTGTATTCGATTATTATTAATTAATTATTGTGAAAATCAATTTACCCTCAATTGGATTTTATAGAATGAATATTGTTTTTTGTTGTGGACGAATAGTACGGAAGGATCTTAAGCTGAGGCTTCAATTCAGATTCTTTAATACTCTCAAGAGGAAACACAATCTGAATTAAAGAGTTTCTCGCTGCAAATAAATTTGTACAGGTAGAGGAAAATTAAACAATTTTCCGGAAATAAATTTTTATGGGTTTTCAATTTTATTCTGCTTATCTAACTTCTTCTTTTTCCACTGTTTTCTAATGCTTTTTCGCTACATTCGAAATAGTTTTATTTCTCCATACAATAAACTCCAATCTACTCAGGACCGAACTAGTATAAATATAGTTAGTCCTGATCTAGAACATGAACAACACAGATGATAATATTGAAGTAATCTCATTTTTTCTAATGTATAATACAATAATGCAGATAAGTTACTGCCAACAATTACTATTATGAATTACAATTCATGCTCAAATCACTTTCTGATGAAAATTTAACGACTAATAGGTAGATGTTTTCAACATTTAAATTCTTATTGAATATTCTAATTTTTTTAACCTCTAGTACGATAGTTCAGTGAATAGGCATAATTTTTAGTTTACATTTTATTTTAGTTTATGATTCTTTTAATAGATTAATTTTAATTTTCTTGACAATTTTTCCTATTTTATCGTCTGTTTACTTTTTACTCTTTAGTCTATTTCCAATTAATTTTATCTTGCTCTAACTTTCATGCAACTAACAAAAACCCAAGCTAAACTCATTCCAATTGAGCCCAAAGACCACTCATAGATTGTTTTTGGTTTTAATTTTGTTTTGAATTGATTTTCGTATATTTTTTGAGCTCTTAAGACAGCACTGACTTAATAGAAAATATAAACATAAGCTGTTGATTATTTTCATTTTCGATCTACAAATCGTACTTCGTTACAGAAAAATATATTTATGTTTTAGAATAATTAGAAAACCACAAACATAAATTCTATTAAAATCCCCAACATCTTTCTATCTTTCCTCTTTACATTTTTTTAATCATTGAAATTCCCAAAAATCCTTCCATTCTTCCCTTTTTTCATTTTGTATCTGAATATTTTCTTATAATTCAACAAACCTGGCGATTTGGACTTCCAATATTCTTTATTTTTTGATTGTATACGAAATTTTTATCTAGGAAGGTATCGTGAGAAAGAGTCTAATTTGATAAGTACGATCTCATTGCTGTTTATACTGTGTGCGATCTGAACTGCCTATGTAAATGCTGTATTTATTTGTACAAATGATTCGTTTTTGCAATGTTCAAAGAGTTTTCATGGTTCAAATTGATTCCGTTTTTACCTAAGATTAAATGACTTATCAACTTTGTAGATAGTCTACTACAATGATTTTATAGAAGTTGTAGTCTGCAGTATGATGTAAGTGACTTATTTCAATAATATTAATCAACATACTAATATGCTTTTTAACATCGTGATGTCTTTTTCAGTGCCATCTTGAAACATGTGTGTGTGTTTGTGTTCTTGAATTTTAATCTTACTATTTTCTCATTAATTTTTTCAAGTGTTTCACTTTTTTAAACGATATATTCTCTAATAATATTACTGATACTGAAATATTGCAATGCTTATGCTTCAATTATCCCCATTCAAGACCAATCCAAAGTAATCTACTGTGGTATTCAGTTTCCTGAATGAAGAATAAGTTATCATTTATAGGCTCATTCTCATTAACTAATTTATTCGGCAAATTAAGTAAATTCTGCAAATTACCCCGATATTCTCAAGGAATTGACACATATCCAGTGTTCATTATTCCCAGCATGACTCTTCATGTGAAACATACTATTTTTAAACGGAATAATTCTTGTTATTCGTGTCCACTTATTGTTTTCTGTGACTCTATTAATGGAGTAATTTGTTTGAATAAGCATTGTAATTTTTCCAATCAATGATTCCTATACTAATGAAAGCACGTTGTTTTGCGTTTATTGCATCTAGCCTCGATCTGAGTCCCAGTGAAAATTACTTACCATTTTCCATGAATTAAATTTATTAGAAAAGCTATTCAATCTGATTTTTTGCTGCCAACAACGGGCTTTTTACATTTTCTGCTCAATTTATACCACTGTATCAGTTTTAATTGTATATCCTGTAACATGAAATACTTCTCTAATAAATAATTGAAGAAGACCGAAATGAGTATAGTTTTATATGAAGTCTTCATTAATTTCAAAAGTTATAAAATAATATCATTTGAAATTTATCATTCATGTTTCCAATAATTATAATGAACTCATTCAAAAATGATATGAAAACACAATTTCCATTTAGAATCATCATGCTCCAACTGATTATTCTGATGAAGGATCACTTTGAAGGATCCCCGTTTTACTTTTGAATCCATATATTTTTGGTAAAGTTGGCAGCAGTGATAATATTTTTGTCAAGTTGGTATAACTGATGTTTTTATTGCTTTGATTGCAGTACGTCAGAGCCGTCTGGGAAATACCTCCTCATAGGCCCAAGTCCAATAGGTATTAACTAGCCAATTGATTTTATCTAGCATTTAGTCAATACAGCACTAGCCGGCAGATGCTTCTAATCGTCTCTATTATTTGTTTCATGCTTCTTTTCCTTCTTCTTTGGTCATGATTCACGCTTTAAATAATAATTTATTCATTTCCACGGCTTTTGTGATCTCAGTTGGGTTTGGTCTATCTTTTCTATTATTTCGCTTCTTTCAACCAGATATTCGCTTCCTTCAAGTTTCTGCTGATACAGTATCATCGTTATTTAAACTATAAGCCCATTCTAAACCTTTCTATATAGTGAACTCGATATTCTTTTGATAATTCAAACAAAACAATCATACAGCTTAGTTGATAACACTAGAACGTTAATAGTTGAATATTTGCTTACTATGATTTTAAGATGTTTTATTTTTAATTAATGATTGTAAATTTTGAAATAAAAAAGTAAAACATCTATAGATTTTTCGAAAAACGCTTCCGAATTTTCCATTGGAGTTTTTTTTTAATATATTCAGTACATCATTGGCTTTGTTCTAATATGCGTTTTTCTCGATTAATGCCAAAATATACAAGTTATCGAATTTACAAAAAATGTTACTTTTTTATTTATAAACGATATGGGAAATAAAATGCTTTAGTTTGGAAAGATACATTTTTTGAATTTTTAAGAGTAGTTCTGTTAATATAGTCAAAACCGTTTATGATCTGGAAAGAAAACGGAGTTAGCACTTCAAAGCCCCATAACTCGCGTATTAGACCACTCAAAAAGTGGTTGCCACTTTTTCTCACTCTTATAATGATCTTAACAATTATATTTAGAAAGATTATCTAATTTGAATAAAAAAAAATCGACCGAACACCCTTAACTAGGGTGAGGCTTAGAAAATACATGATTTAGTCAAGTAAGCTCTTAGTTCAAGGAACATAATCATCCATAATTGCGATCATTGATTGACATTAATTATTACTGTATAGAAACACTGTTTTACGTTTGTACAAAAAAGTTATTTCAAATTATTCCTGTGTTATAGATAATTATATTAAGTTACTGCATGTGTATGGGGTTAAGGACTTGTTCAAATTATTATCAAATTTGTTCAATGTTATTTCATTTTCATTTATATTTTCCCTGGTTCTTCACTTGGTTACGAATTCCTCTTTCACTCACTATACTTGTTTCTTTGTTCAGCAAAATTGTTTTTTGTCTTCTTCTACAATAAGAAGTAAGTGGTATGTCATAGCAATGCTTGATGTTTGAAATAAAAAATACAATAGATCAGCAGCTAACTTCAAACAAACAGTACATACACTACAAATCATATTAATGTAGATATTCATTCATTTGCTGCATAGTACAAATTACAAGCAATATAATAGAATACATATTACATGTAGGAAACTGTTCTAATTGACTTGATTACAAATAGTTATATGAAAATACTGCGCTGTCAACACCAATATATTTGCAAATTAGGTTTTTGGAGATTCTTATATATCACATTACATTTTAGAAGATAAACTAGTAGATTACATTATAAATTTCGGAGATTGCATTATATCGGCCATGTAAGCTTACATTAAGCTCTATCTACACTTTCGGTGGCTCGGGACCCGCCTAAAACTGTAGATCTATTTATCTCTCATTATCATCCACCTCATTACCCACGCACGAGCCAAATAAATGCGTAAGATTCTCCATACTTTAATACCTCAATACTTGAATACTCGATTAATTACTATGTTACTATTCGAATATTAAAATCTACAATGTAATGTACGTTCATTATGTCTAGCGTGTGTTAGATATTCCAATTTGAATCCTTGCAAATAGGTAAATAGAATTTAGGAAGCAGTTTCGCGCCTTCTCAATTTCAAGCTTAAAAATACGTCTAACAATTTTCAAAGTAACTTTTAGAAAATGTATTTATTCTCAATGTGGTAACCTCCTAATTTGCAAATATATTGTCAATTGATTTATTTAAATACGGCATTGTTGATCACATACTACACACGTACAATTATTATTGTGTATATAGATATATATCATTACATTTACACTGTGCTTCATTTATAATAATTTATACTTGTACAATATAATTGTTTTATTCATAAATACTTTACAGCCTTATTTGCATTCTAATGCATAAATAATATTGTTATGATATAATAATAATCTATAACAATGTTTCGCTTCTCTTCTAAATTTCAAATTAATTATTGTTATGATAATTGGGATTTTATTAATCTACTTATTAAATAAAGTGGTCTGATAATAAGTAGAATAATTATTGTTTAGAATATGATATATTTCTAATAATAAAGTCTATGGTTTGATGGTCGTTTCTATAATTCTCTTTAATATTTCACAACAGCCACAGATATAATTATAATCAAATAATATTGAATAATCGCATAAATATCAAATTAAAGTTATTAATTTGATTTTTTCACTGTTTATATTATATTTTCCAATATTGATTGTTTTTATCCAAGTTCTCTATCCTTTCAAAGTCTCTTGAAGATTTTCAAACTATAGATTTTCTTGAATGAACTATTCAAATTTATCCATAATATTATCAAGACTGATAATTTACTAAAAAATATAGTTTTCTATTACATTGAGTCTTTAAAACAATGGAGAACCAATGAGTAGTACGTTAAGAAGCATCTAGTAATCAGATGCATTAATTAATTATGTAGTGAGATACGAATATGCCGAGATTTTAAGTTATTGAACGATACGAGTAAAGTATTTCAAGAACTCTCAACAGTGATAAAATTATACTTATTATGCATCTTCAATCCAAATGTCTAAAATATCAGGTGTAATTATTTTGATAAATTTCAATTTGGAAACGTTCTAATTGTAAATTTATTTGCTTTTGTTAACAGGTCGTCTTAGACGGATTGGACACTTTTCTCGCAACTATATTGGCGGATGGTTTTCCAGTTTTCCTACAGCAAAGAAAATTTGAAATTTTCCGGGTTTGCAGCCAACTACATAATTAAAAAATCAGTAGATCAGTTTTAACAATTTTAGCCGAAAGTTTATTCAGCCTAATAACTTTTATTATTGCCTCGAATTATCCAGATAGCCCCTTGTCTAGTGTGTGCATTTATCTTTACTATTCAGATAATCCTTATAAAAACTGTGTGAATTCTATCAGTTCCAAGAAATTTTTGAATTTTCCGAATAAATTTGAACAAATTATTCGTTACAATTATATTGCTGTACTAGGTAGAGTCAGATTTTACTGCTTTGGTAGAAGCGTAGCACACGTATTGTTAGTTAGGCTTCAACTAAACTTCAATCTTTCACATCAAATTTAAATCCTAAATTACAACAAAATAGCCAGTCACACCATCTTAGCCTTTGAATTGCGAGTGAAGACTTCTGTGATTATAGTTTCAGTGTTGTGAAGGTACATGAAATAAACATTTTGTTCATTTCAAAGCACTGTGTTCATCATCTCAACAAAGTATCGCCTATAACGAGAAATTTCAAAAGCATTTAGTTTTTAAGAGTGTATATTACATTTTATTGTTAGTATCATTTGCTTATTGAAGTCATCAACATCATTATAATATTATACTATCACTTCATAATTTGCTCTCTCGTTCAGTGAAGAAGATATTGTAAAACAATTATTATTATATTTTATGTCCTTCTAGAATTAGATCATAGCTTAAATTTTATGTTGTTTAAATACTGAATATAAAATATTGAAATAGATGTACACAGCTAATTTATATGTTGTTTGCCAAGTTAAGCACCACCGTTTGAAAGATTTCAAAGAAGTGGATTTTTTGTAAAATATAAGCACATGCATATCGAGATTAAGTGGAAGATGGGACATTACTGTCCAAACTTTGCCAAGTCAAATGACAAAATAAAAATTTATTATCTTTTGAAAGGAACTAATTTTAAGAACTGAGTTCATTCTAGATTTATTTCTAAAAGACTATTTTTATTGATTTATTAATTCAAATTATAAATTCCAATTAATGAGAAATCTCTGTGAGAGGAATACAGGATTATTCAATAAAAATATAATAAATTTAAGCCCATTAGTAGGCGATTCATGTAGAAAAACTAAAATAAATGAACGAATCCCAATGAAATATTTAGTTTAGTTTTGGTACTTCATTCATCACATAATCAATGACATAGTTGCACTAATGCTTTATAATTTAGAATCCTCGCTAAAGTACAGAAACAAAACCAATATATATTTCTTTGTAAATAAAATTTTTAAAAATCAAGATTATATTATTGTTTTTTGTAGATTGATGAAATTTATATATCGCTCCAAATAATTAATATGAAATATGTTACCATTTTAATTTTGTAATTTGTGAGAATGATTTCAAATGTTTTTTTTTTTGTTTAATTGTTCACGCTATCATCACAATGAAATAGAGTACAGTATTCACGGCCTCACTAAAACCTGAAAGGTAAAGTCTCAATATAATTGAATGGAATTATTATCTAGAGCTATATAGCCTTATCCTATGCATGTAAATAATTTATTGATATTATATAAATTGCAAATCCTGATTTTTTATATGCTCTTGTTAATTGATGTGTATGAATTACTGTGTCAGTCTAAATGTAAAAGAAAATAAAGTAAATCAAAGTGCTTGGTGGCTTGTGGATTTTTATTACTAGTTCCAGATTAATGCTGCATTTTTTTAGACTTGGGAAAATCGTCCTCATCAAAAGGATAAAATGCCATTATCCGCAGAATTAATGTAAAAATATCAAACTTGCTTGATCAAACTTTTTCAAAATAGAATAATTCTATGTCTTCTCTCAGATGACAGTATAGCGGGTGACATTTTTGTCAATTTGGTGATGACTGTATAAACTTAAAATCATGTACGTTTAGATCGTGTCCGGTACAATGAGAATATAATTTCCATGAGCTCTAATGGGACTATTCATACTCGCTGAATGGGAATAGTCCCATAAGAACTCATGGAAATTATAATTATTTCACTGTGGCCACACGCAACGATTCATTGCACCAATCTGATCGGTACCGACCATATTGTTACACTGAAGGTCGGGACACACATAACCACACCGAGCCCGTGCCGAGGTGCGCCCGCGACACGGTGATGGTGCTAGGAGAACACACTTATCCGTGCGACAGCCGTGTCTCAGTTCTGTAGTGCTATTGTGGTCTGATTTCTGAATGTGCTAAACTATTTTTAATAATATAACACTATCGAAATCTTCTTACATCCGATTTAAATTTATATTTTTCATTTCTAAACTAATTGCCTGTAGACACAGAAGATGAGAATCATAGTGCTGCTATATATTTCGGTGCATAACAATACCACAATCATTCATGTATCGGAAATAAATATCAGCAATAAAATTGTTATCTTCTGCCTTATGTACCTAAACATAATTAGTCTTAAAATTTAAGACACAGTCACGGGTTCCTTCTTTTATACTTTTTGTTGTTTATTTTATTATATCATGTCTATTCTTCCTTTGGCTTAACTTATTATTTGGTTATAATTTTACTTTTGGATTAACTTATTTTTCCGTTCAACCATATTTCTTATCACTTTGATCATACAAAACTGGAAAATTCCTTATATCTTCAATAAGTTTTTCACTTTCTATGTTAAACGAGCCCGTACCGTCATCGTCAAAAAGTAAACTAAACTAGTCGGTGACTGCACGGGCACGGCTCGGGCAACAAACACGGTGACGGTGCTGACGCGGTGCGGTAGTATGTGTCCCTACACTTTTAAAAACATTTGTTTTCTCACTTGGTGTGAATTGTCTCTTTCTCCCTAACTTCGCCAAACAAATTACATAAAGGGACCACAACGTCTATGTTACCATGTTGATCACAACTGAAAGAAAGGAAAGAGGAAAAACCAACAAATTGCGAAGGAAGTTGGGGCAAAAAATATCGTTGCATGTGGACGGAACGTCGATGTAAAATTAATTTATTGCAACGATTAATGGTGCAATTAGATCAATGACGAAATAGGGGCGAAAATTGTTGCATATGTGGACGGAAAGTCGATGTTCAATTTATTGCAACGATTATTGGTGCGATCATATCGTTGCGTGTGGAACAGGCTTAATATTGAAATGTGGCCCCGGTTTTAAGGGCCTCATAGACCTGCATATTTTTTTATAAGTGTTTACAACGTTACCAATAATGTGTCAGCTCTTGATATGCGATCGCTCATATCTGCGGCTGGCTTTCCAATTAAATATGAAGTATGTGTCTCCTTTGAAATATTTCATTAAAATTCATTATTTTTTTTCAAACAACTTTTACACATTAAATTATTACAAATTCAAAAGTGAAAGGCGTCAAGTTGAACTTCATAGCCTACTGTTTTTTCTCATATAGCATAATCTACAATACAAATTATTATAAATTAAGTACAGTTATAAATTATGATTGTTCCGAAGGTTCAACATTGAGGCGTAAAGTTGAATTTCATATTGGGGTTTTCCTGTAGCCTAATGTGCATAGATTAGAAACCTTATAAAAAATACGCAGGTGTAATACAACCCCTAAGAAGGAAGACAATAGGATTAAAGAAAGTATAAAACTGAAAACTTTCATCACAGTCCTCATTTTTTATTCAGTAATCTCTAGTGGTGAGTGGACTGTAATAATTCACTACCTATCAATATCAGGTGAATTTTCAATCGTGAATCAAAGTCGGAAAGAATCTCTTTCCTCAAGAATGCTGAGCACTTCCTGATGCATCTCTCTTCGCTTGTGGAGGCTTGTCGGTACAGTTGTGAAGGTGAAATCAAAGTGACTGAACATTGGCCATGACGTTTTCCACACCCTTATTACATTCGGCAGCTTCGAGATCATATACTCAGCGTCCTGTAAAATTGATTGAATACAGTAGTAGTTTATACAACAGGTTTATTATGAGGGTCTTTAAAGCCTGAGTTAGATGTACCGTAAGATACAAACATGACCCACAAAATATTAGCGCGACTGGTGGAGCGTACATGGTGGCCAACTGTGCCCTAGGCCTTGTGAGAATGGTTTGCACCTAAGGGTCGTTTCATGTAATTTAGATAAAGGAACGGACTCACCGACTCTTTCAGTATGTCCCCGGATATTCCTCAGTCGATAGAGCATCAGCTCTGGCATCAATTTATTAGCACGCACGCACTAAATATACCGGGTGTTTGAAAAAGAACTCTAGTTTTTATAGAGGTATTCACAATGTTGTTTTAGCCAGCTAAAGTGCTATTTGATAACTCTGGATTGTGAACGCCCCATCTAAAACAATCTGCTATTAGCTAACTGCAATAGCAGTCCAAGTGGATAATTTGTGTAACTCAAAGTTTATAAACTCACTTTTGCTACCAAATATGACCAAAACAAATATGGCCGCCGTTTTAACAGAGTTAGCGGACTCAAACCTACGCTATCTGCTATCTCGTCTGCGCTAATTTTTTCTAACGTACTCCTACAGCAATGAGTTAACACAGACTTAGCAAATAGCAGGAGTTAGCGAATAGCTCGACTTAGCCTGCTAACTCCAACATTGTGAATACCTCTAATGTGTCATGAATCTGTAAAAAGTGTATTATACACTGTTCTAGTTTGTGGTGTTCGATTCAGCAACTGTCCAAGTTTTGTCCCCCTGTAGTTGGCAGATCTGCATCTACAGACCCGCAAGATGGCGCCCCTCCTCATTACAGTAACCATGTGCGCGGGGCTCTAGACACTCGCTGCCGGGAAGGTGGATAGGGAGAGCTGGCCCAATTGCTTGGCCACCTCGAAGCCCGGACTTAACCCCTCTGGACTTTTTCTTTTGGGGACACATAAAAAATGTTTTGTACAGTGAAAAAAATCCGAGACAAACCATTTACGGGAAAGAATCGTCACGGCGGTTGGGACAGTTACACCTGATATGTTGGTGAATACATGGCGAGAACTTGAATATCGTCTCGGCTTGTGCAGGGCAACAAATGGATCCCATGTTGAAGTGTACTGATGTTAAACAAAACTTAAAGGCTCTATCTTTCATTGTATGTACTTGTTGATGTCGTTTTTAATTAATTTACACATTAAATTTATGCCTAAAACTAGGGAGTTCTTTTTCAAACATCCTGTATAATACTTTTTTAGGAATATCATATCACAGTCAAATTCCGATTCTCACTACCGACAGGTCACACTTTTCGATACCGTAACGAGAGACAAGAATCTCAGAGAGACTCAGTAGCTAAACCTACTGGGAGAGTCACCGGGAACCGGGAGAATACCGTTCAAGGGAGATAAGCACCCTTCCCCAAAGTAATAGATGGAGGGGATAAGCACCCTCAATTGAGTGAAATTTAAAGAATCTCAATGAAACAAAATTAAAACCAGCTAGTTGGGCAAATTCAGAGAAGCACCTTTCCGAGAGAGGATTATAATATTCATTAATATAATAATACAAAAATATTCACATTTACAACAGAATAGAATTAAAGGAAAATTTGGCTGGCAATTAGACCTTATCTTATCACTATTCATAGTCTAGACTAGTGATAAAGCCATAGTCACTTGCTAATCCGCGTATGAAATGTGTTGTCACAGCCTTAATATCAATAATATGGTTAATCACTTATAATTGAATATATTTATCATTATTGAAACAAAGAATATTACAATTTCATTATTGTATACACACATGCATACCAAAACTGCCAGTTGCTTGACTGTATGCAAAACTAGTTTTTTGTTAGAATAGAGTCAAAATGGATATCGGTGTTCCAATATGTTTTGACATTAAACTTTCGGCCACAAGTCATATTTAACCTATCAAATCAAAGGTGAACTCTTTTTGCTTAATGTGAGCACCATTCATCACTCGGCACAAGACAATTGTTCCCTCAACTATTTCTCCAAGTTGATGAACTTATGAACAGAGGTGATATTAGACAATTAGGCGCCTATCATGCTTTACACAGACTAATCACATTTTTAGAACGAAATTCCTGATAAGAAATGTTACAAAATAATTTGAAAACTCTCGCTTTATCATAAACGTTAGCTATTTGAATATGTATTGTTCATAGAATATACCGGTAGTTAATATTTATTTTGATAGTTTATTTTTATTTCTCCAGTAAATCTTCAATGGAAATAAATTTATTATTTTGATAACGTTGAAGAGAATCAAACCTGTTCAGAAATGAGTTCGTCCCCAGCTGTGTAGAAAATGGCCACAGGAGCCCTGATCCTTTCTAGTGGATACTCTGGAGGTGGACTCTCGCCCCAAACTTTCATATTTTTCTCTGTGTCCCTGTAGTCGAACGGTCTGAAACTCGCTAGAAATTAAAAACAAAGCATGATCAATTAGCAACAAATTATTGGTGGACCGGAAATCCTTTGATATAATTTTCCAAGAATGGACAACTACATGTTGGAAGACCACCAGTTTCACATTGAATTAAATTCATTTGAATAAAGTCCATTTGAGTGGTTGAAACAATGCTAGTTAATGATACATTTATATCATTCAATGAATAATACATTGATTACCTGATCCAATATTCTGAATGAAGTGATTGCCAGTGTTAATTGAAATACCCGCTGGTTGTGATGAATCTTTGATCAGGTATCGGCCCATCTGTTAACAATACATATAATAAATAACTCTATTGTCATAAAATTATATTCTAAATTTAATAAATTGATAACGATAAAATAATGATGAGAGAGTGTAATCCTGATTGTTGAAAATAATTTTTTAATGTGTTTCTGTCTCTAAGCAACTATTGGCATAATTGAAATTTATAATTATTAATTATTAGAATTTGTTATTATTACAGAAAAAAATATCCTACCCGAATTATAAACTCGCATGTGAGAGCGAAATTGATAAGTACGTCCCAGCAGAGCACCTGATTGTTGGATGTTCCTTTCAAATCCTCTCTGGGAAGAAATTCCATTTTTTCTTCGGTAATCAGACGTGCCTGAAATGTTAAAAGCGAATAGAATCTCCACATATATTATTTACTATTATAGAAATAACCCATACTCTTATGTAATAACGATAACTTGATAATAACCAAGTCGAAAAACTTTGAAAAGTATCACCAGTAACGTTTATTTTAGCCTGTTGCACAGCCTCAATCACCGATACCGTGAACAATGTATCCTCAGAATTTTATGAATTCAAATGTTACCAAACAGAAATTTCAACTTTAGATGCTCATATCTCAACAATAATTATTAACAAAAACAATTTATAAGAAAAGTTTTTAATTTTGATTACCGGTACTATAGTCAGAGCAAACCTCGCAGTTTGCAGCACACGGCTTTAAGGCAAATCTTATTTCTCAAAAGATAATAAGAGCACACTGTTGCCGTTTTCTTTCTGATACTATCAAAATCATCTTGCTCTCTTTCTCGCTCTTTTCCTCACAGGTTTTCCAGCTTCTATGAATTCTGGCAGTTCTGCACTCCATAAGAGCAATGTTGCAATCTAGGTTTGATTGTGAAAAACAAGGTTTTGAAAACTGTGAAAATTATGAGCTCAGCTTGAGGTACTTTTCTAGAAGTTGTGGAATTTAAATTATTGAATTTCACAACTAAAAATCTCCCAAAACCTTAGCCTTAATAAATGCAACCACAGCTTGATTTTTCATGAAGACATACTTTGTATAGGCCTATATATTGTACATTTCTATATTTTTTCTTTCATAATTTTTCATACTGTATTTCTATACAGTGTATTACTCTAGTGATTAGTGAACTATTATAAAATGTAGTTGTGAACTGACATATTCGGACATCATGAGACTGTAGAGCAGCGAGTTGTTGTGCATGGCGAAGTGCCACTTGGTCATGCGCCCGATGGGCGAGAGGCTAACCATAGTGCGCACGCGCCGGTTGTAGCGAGGCAACATGGCGCCCATCACGAAGAACACAGTGCTGCCCATTGAGTGGCCGATGTAGTGCAGTTGCCGTCTACCGGTGCGCGACAACACGTAATCAATCATCGCCGGCAGGTCCTTGGTGCCCATTTCGTGCCAACTATAACAACAATTACACCGAGACAAAAATCCAATAAATCTATTAATATAATTATACACAAGTACGATACTGAAGCCCATTGACGGCTTAAATTATATATTCAGGCAAGATGAGGCATTCCCGCTAGGGACTCACCACCATCAAAAGCCATGCGAATTTACTTTTTTGTCATATTCATCCAATTTCATCTGTTTTCCATGCATGAAATCAAGCCGGTAAACAGCTGTTTGCAAAAAAATAAACTTATGATTCTCATTACAGCATACTCTACTGTAATGAAATCATATGTTTTCTTTACAGTTGAGTATGTTTCCTAGTTCCGAAATAGGAACAGCAAAACTACTACAAAAAACCGCCTTCAGCGCTCTAGGTGGAAGTTTTGTCAACTACAATCACAAGATTTCTAATTCGGAATTTGTAAACTAGGTTATGTTCATATAATGCATGTAGTAACTTCAGCACAAGCATGAAGTGTTTTCTATTTCCCAATCATTCTTCTTTAGATTATTATGACAAAAAATAGTATACGTTACTCGGCTAACACCTCGACTAGAAACATCATTCTCGCCTGCAAAATGCTCCTTCCGTCCTTGTGACTTAAAATACTATTTTCAGAGACTAGAGATTGAAAGTTTTTTCTAAACCATTATTGAATAGAAGGCCGATTCAATTTTTAAACAAACAAATTATTTTGACGTTGTTCTATTCAATTTAATTTAATTGATTGCGAGCTAAAGCCAGATTCCCACATATAAGTGACAGTGAACGCACCCAGTAGAGTGAGAATGTTATTCTCATAAGCTATAATGGGAACTAATCTAAAATAATCTAAACTATTCATATACGCTTGGCCGGACTAGTGAGAATAGTCTAATCATAGCTCATGAGAATTATATCTTCATTGTAATTTCCACTATTTTCACCGGTCACTTTCACCTGATATACTGATGTGTGGGAAACTAGTCAGGCCAATCAAATAATGATGGTAATTCAAAGTGAATATCAATATTGTATTTTTAATCTATTATTTTATTAATTTCAAAAAAGGGTACTATAATTCTATTTTATAAATAAAAATGAGTACCGTAGCCCTGAATTCAATAGGGGGATTTAATAGACGTATCTACCACATCACCTTCACTAAAACGCAGGACATGCAATGTTGATAGCGATATTGTTAGTTGAGGTTTAAGTTTCAAGTTTTTGTGAGTTAGGTTTAAGTTTCAAGAATGAAAAGCTGGCAACACATAAAAGATTACCCACATTGACGGGTTAAGAGAAAGATAGGATCCTATTTCCAAGAGAGCTTTTCTCCTCTAGAAAGTAAATAATAAATAAATACTTTAACCGTTTTGTCTTATTTACTATTGTTCTACTGTAGTAGAATATCAATAATCATATTTATATGATTTGTGATTCTGTCCACGAATAAATAAATATTAATAACTATAATATAGGGCCTGTTTCCGATCTCGGGATTTAGCTAAGTTCTAGACTTTAAACAGCTGAAGTCAGAAAATTTGATTTAAAAAATGTGGCATAATCGCTGTAAATAGTTGCAGCAAAATAAATCTTTATTTTCTCATTTCTATAATTGGAACCGTTTTTCCTTGATGAAATGAAACATTCCTAAATAATTCAAACCGCTGAAACTTTACACTATTTTCTCTTTATTTTATTTTGTGTTCAATTATCTAGTTTTTTGAAATGTAATTTAAACGTGACTATGACTACGACTACGCCCCGTTTCGGAAAACCAATTTTCTGACTCCAGCTGTTTAAAGTCTAGAACTTAGCTAAATCCCGAGCTCGGCCCTTAGAAACCAAAAATAGCTGACAATGATGGTTTGAAGCTCTCATATTGAGTTGGATAAATCATTCAGCACCCATTCGATCATTTACATGTTTATCCTTGAATTAATTTAAATTGAAAATGGATAAAAGACAAATGAAAAAGATTGAATTGTCTCCTGAAATCCAATAATTTTGTTCCACTATGATTGAGTAAGATGTGCGCTCTGCTATGAAAAATTGAAGAATTGATAAAAGAAAAATGAAAAAGATTGAATATTCACCTGAAATCCCAGAATTTTGATCCACTGGGGTTGAGTAAGATGTGCGCTCTGCTGTAAGCATTTCCTCTGGCATTGCCCAGCCACACGTCCCATCCTTCTCTAGCCAGAACAAATGCTGAAATTCACAAATCTGACATTAATATTCGAAAAAATCGATCGTTAAACAAACAAATGGTAAAAACCAAAAAACGAACAGGATATAAAATTTTATTTGTTATTAGTTGATTTAAAAATTGTGATAATAGAATTTAAAAGATAAACGAATAAACTGGATCAATTGAATAATTGTGAACCAATAATATTGTACGGTGTATGGATAGTACTGTATAATACCATAGAGAAACAATAGCGTAAGTAGATATCCCATGGTATAGGGAGTTTATGTCGTAACTTTTACTGTTATCTCAAGCCAATTACTGTTGATTATTGTCGATTTTTACTGTTTTGTTGGGGTGAGAGTGTATGAACGGCACAATATGAGAGACTACCAGTGTCACACAGCTTCAAGGGAAGGAACTAAATGGACTATCGGCTTGAGATAACAGTAAAAGTTACGACATAAACTCCCTATACCATGGGATATCTATTTACGCTATTGTTTCTCTATGATAATACTGAACAAAAAATATGATTAGCTTTAGTATGTGTAGCTTTATGTTTTTTATAACTTCGCCTCTTAGATAACCATTACATGAAGGTGTTATTTGTGATAAATCAGTTTTAAGACAAACAAACGAGATTTTTCAGCTAATTTACCGACACAGGTACAAAAATGTTGTGCTAGTCTCAAGTTGAGATACTTGTAAAAATCGAATCACTCAATTTTCATAGACATTTCAAGAAATTGATTTTCATAATAATTGTAAAAGAATGAAGTGTTACTCAGTCATTATTAAACTGAAGCTGATTCAAAATAAAAAGGAACCAGTATCTTACAACAAACAATTTTCCGCCTATTTATACTCTACCTCTACACTCTACACGTTGCCAAGCTACATTTATACTGATCCGATATTGGAGAAGTTAGTTGGTTCTGGAAATGAATAAAATAAATTAAAAAATAATGTCATTATTATTACCTAGACCGTCGCTATCAACCAAAAACCCATCCGAAGATAGAAATATGCCATGTTGAACGAGAACTGGCAGTCTTCTCCTTGGCTCCCTCGAGTCCCTATCTCCAGCTTCGTTATCATCATCATTTCCCATTATTCTGGACGCTATACCCGTCAGAAAGCTGGTCACTCTACCTGTAAATTAGAAAAATGAAGATGTTAATAATGTGTTTATTTTAATCCAAGCATTTTTACATATACCGTTGCTTTATATCCATTGTAAGATTCACCTTAAACAGTTAGCATTTCATATATATATATATATATATATATATATATATATATATATATATATATATAAATATATATACCATTTATGATCCCCATTCGAAGAAATGCTGACAGTTAAAAGTATACTAGGCTATTTACCCATGCATATTACATATATGAACTATCTCCCAAATGACAAAATATGACATAATATATGGAGCATAATCCGAATCTTGGATGATTATGACTGATAATAAAATAAAAATTATCTCTTATCAGTAGAGAAATTTCAATTTTTTTGTTTTTGAAATTTTGATTTTTTTCAGTTTTTGTTTTTCTCAATCTATAGTATTTCTCAATCCAAGTATTTTTCTCAAACTATTTTTTCAATTGGATTTTTGTTGAGCGTGTGTGTGTAAGTGTATCTGTTGTAAAAGTTGAGTCATTTTTATTTACTTAGTATTCATAGAATTTTAGATGTATTCTAATTTCTATTCTGTATATAACAAATGAGTTCTACTCTTTGTTTCTAGAAGTTATCAACTCATCTACATATTTATTCTCTGTTCTGAATAAGGCAATTTTTTCATTTGTTTCCATTATAATGTAGTTTTAGTATGCAATGGGTCTTGCAAGACCTGGCAATACATTGTCATTTGTGATAAAGAATCAAACAATCAATAAAAAGTTCAAAACAGTCAATAAAGAGTAGAAATAATCAATTGATTGAGATTTATTTATGAGTAGAACAATAACAATTTGCTCGGTTTTTACCTATTGGTCCATCATCACTTCCTTCAGTTTCTTCACTGGGAGATTTCTGAGGAGGAATCCGAAACACAGTGAGAATGTAACCGTCTTCTGTTACTACTTTGTGTTCTTCCCCTCTCCAGCCAGCATCGCGTATTCTCTCCATCTGTCAAAAATAATGTACCTATTGAAATAGAATAGTGCAGATATATAAAATAGTGCTAGAAAATTATTTAGGCCTATTTGTTCTACAATAGCTAAAATTAAAAAACCTTCAATTTTGTGTGAAAAATTATTAATGTTTCTAGATAAGATAATTTTATTATGAACTGTTTTAATTGGAGTACTTTATGTTAATTCATTCTATTACGATTTTCATGGAAATTTCAGTCGAGAATAAAATAAGCGAGTTCACAAAAATACTACAAGAATCTTGAAAGTAGTTGACAGACTCTAGAAAGTATAATCAAAGATTACATCACAAAAACTGAATAAAAGAAAATGTATAGGGGGAAGTAATTTTTACGGTGATAATAATATTGAAAGAGGTAAAAACATTCCAAAATCAGATTGCATAACTTTTATTCAACTTCTTCTTATTATACTTATACTATAATTGACAAAAAATTCTACCCAAGAATAAAAATTGAATTAAAATGATGATTACAATTTACAATTAATTTTATTACTGTTCACATATTTAGGTCTTAATTTGATTAGGTAGCCCCAAGAATACGCAATAAAATGAATTGAAAAGAGTGCATCACTATACTAAAGAATATACCACTGACCAACCGATGTCTTGAAAGTTCTCTCCTGGCATGTCCCGGCTGTTAACATGACGAAAAATATCACTGTAGACAGAGACGCTCGACCCCATCTCAAGTCCATTTTCAAAATACAGTAACGTAGAAAGTCACTTCCAAGTCTCAGTAAACGTAATGCACAGGTACTCCATCATTTTCAGAAACTCAAAAATTTATTTGTTAATGAAATGATCAGTCATTACAAACAACTCAATTTTCCTCTATTAACTTGGTGTTAAGTAATTAGGTTCTGATGTTCACAATTATCATTTGAAGAGTATGGTGTTGGTAATTTGTAAAAGTCTAATAGATTGTAATATCCAAAAGCGATATAGCACCAATGCCATTCAGCCACTAATTTCTTTTAAATTAAACTTTGACTCGATGTATGAATCATTTCATCAGGCATGAAATCAAAAACCAATGAAAACTGCATTTGAATAGAATAATTCGTTGTGATTATTGTCCACGCACACTTGAAAATCCTTCACAATTTTTAACGGCATTCATTACCTACCATACATTATATTATGATGATGACTAGAGGTGATATCAGTATGATCTCAACAGATCCTATCTACATGACGGGCCGGAAATTTCCTAGGTCATTGTAACAGTGTATAAATTATTCTTTCATATTGCCACTCATGATTTTCTAAGATATATAAATGGAAAGTATATATTCTCATTGAGAAACATGATAATATATTTTACAAATGAAACGTATTCAAGAGTCTCTTTGCATTGAATAGGCCTATTGATTCAACATTACAATATTTAAAACCAATTATTGAGACAGACAAATCAAATTTTTCTCATTACAATTTCACTGAGCTGTTCTCAGTTCATCCCAATTACACATTTCGACCTATTAAAAAATATTATTTGCAAAAGAAAAAATGTTCAGATTCAAATATTAAACAACTTTTGTATTTTTAATTTGTCTCTAGAACAAATCATGACAAAATATTTAATGAATTTATCAATTCAAAACCATAAATCAGATCCTTCCGTATATCATGAACTCTGTTTTTCTCTAATCTTCATTTAAATGCATAACAATCACGTAGGTCCATCGTTGAGTCAAAAAAAATTCAATGCAGTTTTTTTAAAAACTGGTCCCGTAGATTCCATATTACAGCTTATCACACCAGTAGGCTATAACTCTTCACATACATTTAACCATAAATCTCATGTAAATTCATCCTCGTCCCAGTATTCCCACTAAATAATAAATGTTTAAATCACGTATCCAGAATAAAGATTGTCCACTTCTATAATGACTAGAAATTCACTTAACTGACTTCAACATTTTCCCATTTCCAATATTTATTTATTTTATTCACTTAAAATATGCACAGTATTATACTATAGCCAGTTTTTTCAACATAATAATAGATATTTTATAATTTCATGACTTTTTAACCACGTGACTAACCAGCAACCGACCCTGACCATTGACCGTCACTGACTGACTCAGTCAAACTTGACTTTATTGCCGCTGGTCAATGACCGTCGCCAATAATCGGTTACTAGTTATTTCACATTCTCTTTCCCCTGTTCCTTTGGTATATATACATATAAACGTGTTACACACGGGAGAAAAACATAAAATACATGCTATAGTAAACCGGTCCACCTATCCCAGTTGGCGACCAAATGGGTGAAATATCTCGATTTGCTGAATTACCGTAAGTTTGACGTCACAACTACGTCATCAGACAAGTTTTGCTGACCCACATGCTTGGACTGACAGTTACTGCAGCGTCACTACGGTCAGATTCACTACAAGCTGTCAGCATAGGTTGAATGGGAAGCGGTGGTGTTATTCACAAGGAATACTGACATGTTCACTTTTTAATAAAAATTAAAAATCAAAGTTCGAAACATGTTGTGTAAAAATAAAAAAACTATAATAAGCGCTTTGATTTTTAATTTTTATTGGAATACTGACAGTTTGCTGTATTACGATTATCGATGATCATTCATTGAGAGAGAATCGGAATTTTCATTAAAAAATCAACTGATATCGTTGACGGTTCCACTGAACAGCCTAGCTAAATCACAAATTTTACCTACTCTTATATTATTATTTTTAGAATTGAATATAATTTATTAATAATATTTATTCCTGAATACATGGAATAAAGCTGAATTCACACACAACAGTGACAGTGAAAATACAATTTCCACAAGTTTTTATGGTTTCATTCATACTCATTCGTCCAAGCTGATCCAATTGGAACTCGTGGGAATTATATTCACTGTTCATGTCACTGTTGTATGCGAATCCAGCTTAAACAGTAAATTTGTAGTAATCATACTCACACTCAATAGTTCCTACGTTTGCATGGTTTTTATTTTATTGTTGTCGCACTTTCGATTATCAAAGCACAAGCAAAAACCCATCTGGGCATCATCCGCAAAACATTGCTGGTTGGTTGTGGCTCGACCGCATCATTTTTTTTAAGGCGGATTCCCACATATCAGTATCGGTGAACGCGTCCGTTACAGTGAAATTATTATTCCCATAAGTTATAATGGGATTATTCATACTCGCTCGGTCGGGCTGAGTGCGAATAGTCCCATTATAACTCACCGGAATTATATTTTCACTGTACCGGTCACTGACTTTGACACTGATATGTGGGAATAATCGAACGACTATTGCCAGAAAATTCAACTGAATTTAACAGCCGTAAAATGACGTCACTGAGTTCCCAGATTTATCATTGGATCCTGTTACATAGATTTCGAATTACTTTTCGAATTAGTACAATAATTAAACGACTGTTGCAAGATAAATCAACTGAATTCAACTGCCATGAAATGACGCAACTGAGTGAGATTGCCGTCAGATTCGTTCATTGGTTCCCGTTGCATTGATTTCCTTGGATGATTTCTTTCAACTGCGGTTAAATGTGATTGGATTTTCGTGCAACTGGCCCTAAGACATTTATATATTTCTATATTTAGCAGTTAAAGGTCGATTTTTACAAATATTCTACTGCAGTTTAGTTTTTTTGTAGTTTTTTTACTGCTTTTGTGTATCACGAGTCTTCTAACTCAGTCATCACTATTATCTCGTTTACTGAGAATGAAATCAGTGCAATCGCATCGACTTGTCGACTTGCAATACTGGGACTGTTCAAATAAGGAGAAATTGATATGGACATAACTATTTAATTTGCACTATTTAAGACAAAATTAAGAAACAGAAGGAGTTTTGGGCAATAGCCTGTTTTTTCCATTCTGGATATTGTAATTGTTTGCTTCATTCAAAAATAAATAAATTGATGAAAACATCCGATAAAAAGTAGCAATTGTATGCTACTGCAGGTTAGTTGAACTAACTATCAGTCAAACATGTGAAACATTAATGTAGTCGCTGGACAAGGGGGGTATTCTACAATATTGAAGGAGCCAAGAGTACCCAAGGACTATGGAAGTTAAATAAAGATGATTTCATGTTATGATACAAGTTTTTGGATGATACCCAACCAAAATACTATCCTTCCCATCTAAATTCATTAAAATCGAATGAAATAGCTGCCTCAATGTAACATACTTTCCAACTGAATGCCAATGAATTTCGATATTTTGTTTTCATTGAATTATGAGAATGGAATGAATAATGAATGAAAACACAATAGTGCATTACAGATGAATGTAATAAATAATTATTATAAAAAACATCATACACATCTACAAAACGGATGAATACAATGAATGATAATACAATATCATAACTATGGAGAAAGTTATTCTAATAATTATTATTGCCATTCTAGGATGATTTGATCAATGATTTATGAATTTTGATCTGATGTTTATCCAACGTTAGCAACTACAAAAACTAGATGCTTACTAATACATGGAAAACTGTTAAAATATAAACAATTGTGAGCTATGTAGAAAACACGTTCAATTCATGAAAGAAAATCCAATAACAAAGATTTTAAAATAAATTTATTACCACTTCAATAAAAAACATGTAATTTATAAATCAAATTAATGTTTGGATCCCCCAAAACTATATACGGTTAATTCCCACTTTTAAAACTTAAATTTTGTAAAATATAAAATAGTAAAGCCGGAAAAATAAAAGCTATCAAGAGCCTTACTAACAGATTTAAAAAATGATTATCTATTCTATAATTAAACAGAGGCATCATTTCTTCTAATCTAAACCAAACTGCTATTTGTGTTAATAACTTCTTGATATTTGAATGAATAACTTTATTTGAAGTTTTTTATTAAATGAAATATTGTTGGAATAAAATAAGCAAATCTATAAATTTTATAGACAAAACTGATAACAGTAGGATACTGATTACAAAGAACTGATACAGTAAGAAACCTATCAGTAGGATTTTATAAATAATATAAATTTGAAGAAATACTGAGTTCTACTACTGAATTTAAGATAGAATGAGCTGTGCATATTTTATGAAAAATTTAAAACAAACTCGGAATACACCATCGATATAAATATTCATTTAGAGTTATTTTACAAATATTTTTTTATTCAAATACATGCATGCACGTGTGCAATCTAATTTTATTATTACGAGTATTGTAATCAGAAGTTAAGAGTTTTCATCCTAATTATTCTACTATTCTATCTGGAAGTTATGTTCATTCCCATCCAGTTCTATATTGTTATTAGAAGTTACCATAGTATCGAATGGAGTTACACTACAATATTTATTAACCTCTTCAAAAGAGATCGATACATGCTAATTTTTCTAAAATAATACTTCAGCAGATAGCCCATCTACTAATGAGAGAATCATTTCTAGCACAAGTAAAAAAGTACAATTTAAATCTAGCATTAAAGATGACCAATAATTTATTAACCTAAGTTTTGATATGACAACGACTAATCAATTAATATCAATACTACTAAATGATACGACAAGTTAAAATTATCACAGTATACATAAATCAAGATTTATGGACTGCTTTGGAAATACGATAAGAAATGAATGAATAAACATACAGTTCAGTTGAGCTTTGGTATTTAATGATTCAACTTGAAGGTTGTCAGATTATGATTTGAGATTCCTGATGAAATTGGTGATGTCGTACTCTTCTTGGTAGCAGTTGTCCTCCCACAAGTCGGGCAGCGATTCCATCATAGACTTCATCGATTGGCCGCTAGATGTCGCCAACGGCGAGTTGATCGAGGTGGCACTGGAAGAGCTGCCTTCTTGTTTGTTCAGTGAGAATAGGTCCAATAGCTGCACAAAAACGTTCTAATGTTAATGTGTTGCTATTTAATAAAAGAGAATAATTATCTTACTACAATGGCATTAAGTTTGAACTACCATGTAACATGATGCTTCCCAATGGTGCGACATCCAATACTGAAAGTCTGAAATATATCTCACGATAGTACATAACACTTTATTATATTGAATGTTCAAGATTTGCATTTGCATCTCAGTATCCATAACAACAAAATAGTATTACAATAATATTATTTTGCATGTAATAAAGGTTGGGCCGTTATAACATTTCTAATAACATTGGGAGAGCCGCTGATAAAATCCACAGCAACTCACAGTTACTGCAGTTTTCCGCATATCGAAGCGAAATCAATTGTCAAAGAAAACTACAACTTGGAACCCTCGTATTATGTGAAGTTCTAAAGCTAAGCTGATTTCATCCTGAACATGAATTTGGAGTCCGCTGTTCGAGTGACGACCCTTACAAAGGGAGTAACATGCACACGAATCGATAGCTAATCAGCACGACCACAGAGCCAACCACTTCTCTTTCCATTTTTAAATATTTATTTATTTACAATGCAAATTACACTAATATAATAACATTGGTGGATAAAATAATAAGGTAGTCCTTGGGATATTTTTCTTCCAAATTTATAGGTGTCAAAGTACAAGATAAGGTTACAATTTCACTTGTACAATTTTTATAAAATTTTAGTCCAAAACAAACATTAAAACTATAAATTTTGAATTTAGATGGCTTGAATTAATAAATTTATTAGAAATATTTCACTCAATTACCACTTGTAACGAATAAAATTGAGTTATTTAAGAAAATTTGGAATCAAGAAAATAATATGGATAGATTACATAGGTAATAATTAATGCGTAAACACTAGAGGAGCTTCAAGTCAGTTATTCAATAATATATTAAATAAATTATAAAAAGCACTAATAGACGGATTTAATTGACCTACATTATGGGATGTGCAGTTCCAAGAAGTAGTTCACAAGAGTCAATCTCAACAATAAACTTTCTCTCAATCAATGGCGGCTTCTTTCAACGAGTGAAAATAAAAGTAGAACATGAGATCTTCTAAAACACTCTTTCAATAATACAAGCAGTATAATTGAAATTAAAACAATGTATCATAATAACAGTTTCTCAATACTCACTTTATCTGTTCCCATGGTCATCATGTGTGAATTTTCACTACTAATTACTGTGTTGGCAGTCATCAGCTTGAACTTTTGCAACCTGTAAAAAATAATTAAAATTGAAAGAATCTAGATTGATTGTTATCATGTTTTTATTAAAAATCATTCAAGTCTTGCTGAATTTGATAGCCACACAAAAACCACATCTACATGGGTTGACTTGACCATAAGTGAAAATATCCATTATTCGTTGACCTTACACTTCTATTATAAAATGTAGGCTATATTTTAAAGAGAGAAAATAATATTTCTGCATAGATTTTAAAATTCAGCATTCCCAAGTGTCAATTGCCCCCTGTGGGTTGGGGGAACTTTAAGTCGAACATCGTACTCAAGAATTTGTTGAAAACCAGAATACACCCAAAGAAGCCCTGCTTGTCGTAGGAGGCGACTTAAAGGGACCCCCTTTCCGAAGCCCTTCTTCTCCTTCTTAATATAATTTGGAGCTTTTCATTTCTAGAATGGCACTTTTTTCCATGGACTTAGCTTTGTGTCATTCATTCTTTTTTTTCTATCTCACGGTCTACCTTGTTCATATTCTTACTTCTTCTTAGGCCAACCCAAGGTGTGATGTGGACCGTGCTGATGAATGGTGCTTCTATATGGTATCGGTGCCTGCAGGATACCAGGCGCCCTCCTGTAGTATTTAGCCTTGCCTGGACATGCGGGGCTCTGTCTGGGTTGACTCCACTTCCCTAGCTGTTTGTAGGAGACACATGAACAAATCAAACCTCAAGGCAACTCCAGAAGTGGCCTTGCCTTCAAATCCATCGGGATCCATCAGGGCAGGTTCCTCAATATGAAATGGGTGCTTCAGGGACACAGGAGGTTCCGTTCTATGTAGAGGCTATTTACATTGAAAAGGCTTTTACCGATCACAACATGGATGTCGAAAGCTCAATGACACCATCCTAACTGGAGAGTAAGGATGAGCTTCTCAGACACTGCTCAAAGAAGGGCGGCCATTCAGGCAAAACTACTTGGGAGAGGTAAGGCTTTTGACGCTGCAAAGTTTTGGAGGGACAAATGAAAAACCCAAGAAACCAGAGATGGGTGAAACTCCAGGCAAAAAATGTCGGTCAAGAGGCTGAGTCGAGGGTGGCCAGTCGCCGGGCGCCCTAGAGGCAATTTGGCGACCCCTCCCTCAGCGGAAGGACCTACAAAGAAGGCCAGGAGTGGAACTCACGTAGATCACGAAGACCAATCAGTCTTAAGAGACTGCCAAGCATATCACACTGGATTGCGAGAGACTAGGGGCAAGAAGAAGGGCTCTGATTGGCTGCAAGCAACCAGGTGATGAATGGGATGTTAATATAGGGAAAAACTCCTGGATCTTGTAAAGGAAACAGTTATTGGTTTGCCCAACTAACGTACTTGAGAACACAATAAGCTCCGGTTGACGTGTGGTGTTCTTAGAACCTTTGGATCTTTGAATCCGTCCCTTCAAACTTAACATAACATAACAGAAGTGTCAATTAATAGATAATCTAGATTTGTTATTGCTATCCTAATTATTTCATAATTTTCTCCTTTAGAATGGAATTGTTGAGCTTACCCCATAATCTTCTCCTCGAGGGTTGCACGAGTTATCAGTCTGTACACGTTGACCACTTTCTTCTGTCCGATTCTGTGGGCTCGATCCATAGCTTGCAAATCTTTCATAGGACTCCAATCATGCTCCACAAAAATAACCTGAAACAATAATTAATATTTAATTATTCGACAATTCGAACTGAATACCTGATAATAATAATAATAAATCAAATAAAATAACTTTTATTTCCGCAAATAATTACAAAAATTACATGATAAAATTGATATGTTAGGAAACCCCATACTAGACTATTCGTCTGTGTGTAGGGGGGAGTTCAGATAAGACAGTCATTTTTAATTTGAAATAACCTAAAGGTATAACCACACTGAAAGCGGAGCAGAGCGTGGCATTGAGGAGCGACGTGAACAATATCATGTTAAGTAATGAGCTAAAACACACTGGAAGCGTCTACTCGCAGAGCGGAGCGTGGCGTCAAACGTGGAACAAGCTGGTTTGTTTTTTGGAGAATCTACAATTCAAAGCGTCAAAGTGCGAGTGCCCTACTAATGTACATACTAGTGGTCTACTCTTGTACATAATAATGCACTTGTTCTACTACATTTTCCCACCATCTAGTACACTAGTATATTTAATGTTTGCCCAAATTCCCCTGTAATGTGTATTATTTGATTATTCAGAAGTGAAAATTCATCTATTTTACCTTGAAATAAAAAGTAAGGCTATCCTAAACCATTTTATTCATATTTCTATGAAATATGGTTACCTTAGAGTTATTACAAGTCTTTATTCAGCAGATATTGGATTCTTCCAATTGGTGACTTGTTTTTCCAAATCAGGCTTCACTCTCGTCAAAATATAATCAAATGTTGAAGTTGACATTCGCATGTACTCAAAAAATCGGGACTCATGCTTTCTTCACACACTAAATAGATGATGATATTCGCCAAATAGTCGACGATCTAAGTTAATTTCATTAACCCACTCTGTCCTAGCAGGCTTAGCTAATATCCAATACTTTAAGGGCCGGTTTCCAAACTCGGGATTCAGATAAGTTCTAGACTTTAAACAGCTGGAATCAGAAAATTGGCTTTCCGAAACGGGATGTAGTCGCAGTTCACGTTTAAATTAAATTTCGAAAAACTAGAAAATTGAACACAAAATAAAATAAATAGGAAATAGTGTAAAGTTTCAGCCATTTTGAATTATTTAGGAATGTTTCATTTCATCAAGGAAAAACCTTTCCAATTATAGAAATGATAAAATAAAGATTATCATAAAAACTGCGACTACGCCCCGTTTCGGAAAGCCTATTTTCTGACTCCAGCTGTTCAAAGTCTAGAACTTGGCTAAATCCCGAGCTTGGAAACCGGCTCTTAGTAATTAGTCTCACAAAGTGATGTACGTGCAAACTTAGACAACACCATTTTCTAGGCCCTTGACGCTAGACGCTCAGACGCTTCTGTGTGTATCATGAACTCTAACCACACCACGCTCCGCTTACAGTGTGTTTCTACCCTAATACTTTTCCCATTCAAATACAACAATATTGGTTCAGAATAAAGTCTATCAATATAAAAAAATAATACTATTAATTTCGAATAATTACATATTAGCATAAAATAGTAGTGCATAAGAATGATATTTAAAAATGATGATAGAACTGATGTCATTGAAAATCCTTTAAGAAAGTGATAGATTAGAACTCACAGTATCAGCTCCAGTGAGATTGAGTCCTAGGCCTCCGACATGAGTGGTTAGAAGCAGCACATCTATCGAGGGATCGTTATTGAACTGAGTGACAACCGAATGCCTAGCTCCGGGAGGAATCGAACCATCAAGCCGAAGGTAAGAAACGCTTGGCATGTGCGTCCTGTAAAATAAAAAAATCAATTTCACAAGTTAAGAAATACAAACTTCAAGATTAGGATGAAAAACGGCAGTGCTAGGTATGTAACGAAGTGAATTTGTTACGAAGTATAATGCTAGAGATGACAGGAGGTTATCGCTAAACTGCCTAGAAGATTTTGCTGCAACGCGTATTCTAAATACGCAGGTTTGGAGATCCGGCCAGCGGAGGTGGCTCAACTCTCGCCACTCTACTACAGCCAACGGCTATAAAAGCCGATGCCCTCCTTCAGAGAGCATCACTCCGCTTCTACACCTTCCTCAGAACGCGAGACCTCCTGTCAGCGACCCCTAACATTAAAACAAAATAAAAAGAAAGTGGTGCAAAAAAAAAGGTGGAGGATTGAAGGGTTTTTCAACTATGGTTATCCATGTACTAGGAAAACCTTCAATCCTTGAGAAGGTGAAAGAGGTAACAGGAAAAGTAAATAGACAGTAAATGTGAAAGGATGGGAGGGGGAACAAAAATAAGGGAAAGGATAAAAAATATGATAGAACCAGGTGGTGAAAAGATTTGAAGGACTAGATAATTTACAAAGAATGCAGAATAAGCAAGCACACAAGTCAGAAGAGTACACTTTGTGAAAACATCTCATAGATAGAAGAAAAAATTGCATTTGATCCAGGTGTTAATATCCTGTTTTTGGTTTTTATTTATTTTCGCATATTTAATATACTTTTCAGAGATTGTATTAATGATTTTACTGCTTATGTATATAAGTTGTCTTCTGATAGTTTCTATGTTTGTATTGTAAGTTGAATATTTATTTGCTGTAGGTCTTAGGTTGTACAGGCTGTTGGCAGTGTTATTTGTAGAAGGAAAATCAGTTTTATGCTTAGTAATAAATTTTACTATACTCAAAATGTCTAATTGTGAGAACATCAAATTCTTGAAAAGTGGTTGGGAAAAGTCTAGGTTTATTTAGAATAGTTTTGATGATTAAATTTTGACATAAGAAAGTTCCTCTAAATGCGAATTATAACAGCCCCCCCCCCCGATATCATATATTGAATTATCAAGTTAGGCGCACACAGATCGTCATCGGACGGACGGCACGCATCGGACGATTAGATTTGAGATCAGTTTTTCAGATTTTTTGAGATCAGAGATTAGTTTTCAGATTAGATTCGACGCATACCTATCCGCATCGTATAGGTATGCGCACTCCAATTGAAAACAATGCATCAAATCTAATCGTTAGATGCGTGCCGTCCGTCCGATGACGATCTGTGTGCGCTTACCTTTATAGATTGAACCAGAGCAAAGTATACCATTTTCAGCTGACTTTGACTCAGATTTTTTTTGCTTCATAGAATTTGAAGGAAAGGTATCTTATTCTATTGCAGATAAATTTCATGTGGATCTGTTTAATGCGAAAGTCATGTAATTGGTTTCATCAACATTCAAGCTCTGTATTTCTGTCCAGCCATTTTTTTAAAAACAGAAAATTTCGTTCAGCGATTTGATGTACCTTAGAAAAAGTGATAAAAAAGTGAATAAAAGTGTAAAAGTGATATTGACCATACAGGTTATCTATGAGTAAATCGAGTATTCAAGAATCATGTTATATAAGAGTTTTTACTTGAAAAAGTCGTTTTCCAGAATGTCCAACATGGCTTTGAGCTGGCAAAAGATGAGGGCTCGATGCTGATTGACTACAGGCTCCGCAGTACTTCCACTACTTTCCGATCCTATTCCGCAATCCAACAGCAATTGTCTGCAATAATCAAATTATTATTATATTTCAATGTATCTGCATTATAAATAGGGAAATTAACAGTTTCAGACATGAGCCTGTTATGCTTCTCCTTGAGTATGAATGTTGTAAGTTGTAAATGATTGAATAAGTAGAAAATTCAAACTTTCTACATTTGCCATAATACCATACAATTATTTTCAAAACAAAATCACCATTAAAATACTTAATTTAAACATAAACATGAAATAAATATATTCTTCTCAACATAAGCTCACAGGCGTTGTCAGCAAAACCAGGTTTTTGTGTGCAACTAGCAGGCTATCAATCTTAGAAATCTTAACTTACAAAATTAATAAACAATTCAATAGATGTATTAATATTAACTTCAAATCAAATTATTAGGCTATTCTAGATTAGAATTATTAAATAGATCATTGATGTTAAATAAAGTAGTTTTCACACTATTTCTAATGTTTGGTAACACCCTTTTCGATTGTTTATTGTATATTTACGTTTAAATTCAGCACTTGGTAAATTATATGAGAAAATAAGTTTTCTAGGTTTAATATGTTTTATAAATCCAATAGACCATTAAACATATGCATTTAATTAACATTTGATGGTTCATTAGATTTCATAGTATCCTAGAAACTTGGCCTAACGATGTTCAAAAATAGTCTAGTGCTAGAGCCTCTGCCACTTTCGATTTATAAAATGTGAAGTAATTCAAATGTATCATTTCATTGTGTAGTCAAATAGACAATATTTTACAATAATACTTACTTTAGAGCAGGTAATTTGGCAGCATGGTTGATATCCTTGAGACTAGAATTCTGCGATAGCATTTGCAGTGAGATTTTACTGTATTCCGGGTGCTGGGGTGTCAACACCAGTTTTGGATGATTGCACACGTTTTGCAAATATCTAAGAGCCTGGAGAAGAGAATAATATTGATATTGTATAAAAGACAATAAATGACAATTGTGTTAAATTCAAAAGGTTCAAACATTACATGAAATGAGTTCAGATATACATGACCAAAAAATGTTAATTAAAAAACTGCATTTTTGTATTCTTTATTATTCATTTTAAGTAAATGAATATTCCAATGAAGAAATACATGAAACTACAACTCCGGACTTCTAACTCACAGCAAGAAGTTGAGAGTAGATTCCAAAATACTATAAAGTGTACAGTTACAAGCAAACTCGATTTTCTATTCTAAAGACTATAACAATGTGATAGATTGTTATACATATAATATTGAGATTGTTATTGTGATGCAATGTTATACATTAGTACGGGTTTGTGCTGTGATATGAAGAAATATAGAAAGATAAATGACATATAACACAATAGATTTTAGTAGTATACAAATAAGAATATCCCTCACCAAAATGTTGATAATTTTAGTAGTAATATACCGGGTAATTCAAAAAGGACTTTACAACATTGAAAATTCATGTAAATCTTATTAAACACAGTACAGAGCTGATTTTGGTGTCTAGGAAAATACTTGGTTTCCTTTAGTTTTTTTACCTTAAAACTGAAGATGTTCTATGTGACTTCCGTTGGATATCCTGCAGACCCATCGATAGTAGATTTCTTCCCAGACTCGCACTAGCATTTCAGGTGTAACTTGCTCAACAGCAGCGCAAATCCTTGCTCTAAGTTCAGATAGACTGGCTGGCAAAGGGGGTACGTACTTAATATCTTTTATGAAACCCCACAAGAAAAAATCCAGCGGTGTTAGGTCTGGGGAACGAGGGGCCATGCAATTAGAAGACGCGCGCGAAATTAATTCAGAACGTCAGACGCTCGTATAGTTAGGGTCTTAGTTAGGGCTAAGTAAGTCAAGTGACCTGGTGTCATTCTTGAATGAAACATTCTTACTTCGAAGAATAAAGAATTTATGCTACTCTCATGTTACAGTAACCATTTATTACATTTGGTTCACTGATAATTATCTTGAAACGTGTAAACATAATATTTTGGATGGAATTTGGATGTTCACCTCGATTTTCAGTATTGGGTTCCGATTGAAGTATTAGTAAAAATTGTAAGATTTATCTAAAATCCTCATTTTATCTCAAAATCACTTTATTTCAGGTGTTCTAGCCATGGAAGCTCTCCACAGACAGGTTCTTCCATTTGTTCTTCGAAGAATGAAAGAAGATGTTCTCAAAGATCTTCCACCAAAAATCACTCAGGTAAATATCTTGATTTGTTTTTCTTGCTTTGGTTATTTTAAATATATCAATCTGCAAAATGCAATTCAGAATTTTTATAATATTAATGATGGATGTTTGGATGTATAATCCATGGAGTATTATTCTATCAATCCAAATCCGTTAAGACTATTAAAAAATGTTGTCAATCATTCTTGTCATCTTCATTGTAAAATGATCTTTGTTTCATTGTTTTTCACAGGATTATTATTGTGATCTAAGCCCTCTACAAGAACAACTGTACGAAGACTTCACCAAGTCGCATGCTCATCAAAACCTTGCTCAAACAATTGGCTCCAAAGTCAGTAGCTTACAAGGAAATCCTCAAGGATTTCCTTGTAAGCTACTGACTTTGGAGCCAATTGTTTGAGCAAGGTTTTGATGAGCATGCGACTTGGTGAAGTCTTCGTACAGTTGTTCTTGTAGAGGGCTTAGATCACAATAATAATCCTGTGAAAAACAATGAAACAAAGATCATTTTACAATGAAGATGACAAGAATGATTGACAACATTTTTTAATAGTCTTAACGGATTTGGATTGATAGAATAATACTCCATGGATTATACATCCTAACATCCATCATTAATATTATAAAAATTCTGAATTGCAGATTGATATATTTAAAATAACCAAAGCAAGAAAAAACAAATCAAGATATTTACCTGAGTGATTTTTGGTGGAAGATCTTTGAGAACATCTTCTTTCATTCTTCGAAGAACAAATGGAAGAACCTGTCTGTGGAGAGCTTCCATGGCTAGAACACCTGAAATAAAGTGATTTTGAGATAAAATGAGGATTTTAAATAAATCTTACAATTTTTACTAATACTTCAATCGGAACCCAATACTGAAAATCGAGGTGAACATCCAAATTCCATCCAAAATATTATGTTTACACGTTTCAAGATAATTATCAGTGAACCAAATGTAATAAATGGTTACTGTAACATGAGAGTAGCATAAATTCTTTATTCTTCGAAGTAAGAATGTTTCATTCAACTATGACACCAGGTCACTTGACTTACTTAGCCCTAACTAAGACCCTAACTATACGAGCGTCTGACGCTCTGAATTAATTTCGCGCGCGTCTTCAAAGTGCATGGCCTCTTATGGGGAGCGTCTATTTCGCTCGTATAGTTTACCCCATAAGATGATGCATCCAGATAACGAGCTGAAGAAATTCAGTGCGTCTTGAGACCCTCGAAGAGTTGGGTCCTTAGACTTGACTTATCCACGTCTCTTTCCAAGCTCAACTTTGTGTTGAGCTTATACTAACATAACTGACACTTGCAATTAATTTCGATGATAAAAAAGTTGGATGGTGGAAGTGCTCTAACATATTAATTAATTTAAAAGTCTGATAGTAGATATTTATAGATATTTTATCTATCTCCATTATGTAGTGTTTCAATCTAGTATTATACATCTTGAAAATTATTTGTCATAGCTTCCTTGTTCTGTCTTTTTTAATTTGTAATTCGTTACTTTGTCTTATTGTTTGTAAATATTGGGATGTGACCTAGTTTTCCGTAATTTTATTTATTTTAGTTGTTTATAATAAGCTCTATTTTTATTTTTCTATAGACATGTTTATCATACCTGGTTGTTTGAGCTCACTGCCTGCACACAAGTTGTTCTTTGTCAGTAGAGCCATATTGTAATTGAGAATATTTATCAATTTGTATAAAAATTTTATGGCAAATGAATGAATTTGAAAAGTAGAAGTGACAAAATCCGACTGACCAGCCTCCTGTTCCTGCCTGGAGCTCTTGGGGTCGCGACTGGCGAGGATGGGCCGACTGTACTTGGCGGTGAACTGGCGCTCGGTGCCCAGGAAGCCGGGCATCAGGAAGTCCAGCAGTGACCAAAGCTCGAGCACGTTATTCTGGATCGGAGTCCCCGACAGGATCAGCCGGTGGTTGGCCGTCAGCTGCTTGATCGCTTTCGACGACTGGCAAACAACCAAACAAACCATAAATAATCCATTATAAAGACAATTAACTAGAATAAAAGAAAACACATTGTTTTGGATCGGAGTCCCCGACAGAATCAGGCGGTGGTTGGCCATCAGCTATTTAATCGCTTTCGACAACTGACAAACAACCAAACAAACCATAAATAATCGATGAAAATGAACTAGAATTACAGAAACTAAACCTGCGTTTACACTAACCTTTATAGATTCTATTAGATTGAACGGAACTTGACAAACACATAATTATGTTCAATCTAATACAGGGCCCGGCATAAAAACCTGACGATTTTTGAAGGATAATAACTTGAGTGTGTTTCGTACAATTAAATCATATAATATATCAAATTGAAGATCAAATTTTGCAATTTATAGTGAATTAAATAGATTACTCACAACGTTTTTTATTTGGAGATTATGTCATCCAAATGATTTCCGTTACTTTTCACGCACTCACTTAACCTAATTCTAAAATTTGCCATTGCTCGCTCAATCATCACTTGTGGAATTGCTTCAATTTGTCGTTGAATTACTTCCTTTAGTTCTGTGGATTATTAGCTGCTCAATAACGGTAATTTTGTTTATTCACAAATACTGAAAAATGAAAATGTTCCTCGTCACTTGAAAGAATAACGGCATCCTGGTGGACATATTCGAGAATGATCTCGCAAGCGGCTTTGCAATGTGCCCAATCATTTGCATTAACTTGTTGCACTAACATTATCTTATACGGATGAAATTTTAGGTCGGAATGAAGAATTCGTCGTAAACTTAGATCAGAAATGGCTAGCGCAACAGCATGTTTCGCTGCTGAACCGTGTAACAGCTATTTGATTTGGGCGTTTTTCAGGCATTCTCACGGTTCGTTTTCGTCTTGTTAGTTTCGTTTTTAAAGCGGACAACGTGTTCCTGAAATTCTTTACCCACAAAAAATCGTATTCCTACTGGGAACAGGCGCGTGTCGATTTAAAATATTGAAATGTCTGCGACATAAACGATGTGTTAAAATAACCGAGTCATTATTTTAAAAATAAGCTTCAATCACAATCGCTTGATGTTCACTTGACCACGACATACTGGCTACTGAAATGGCAAGAATAGACCTTTCGATGTACAACATTTCCGCTTTTTCAATGACAGTGGTTCAAACATAACAATTACTACAAAATCGTCAGTTTAATAACTTTAATGTAAATGCAGCCTTACAGAAACTAAAAAGAAAAATCACGAAATTTCTAGATACTATGATTGCCTACGATTATAAATAAAATTAAACTACAATTAAAGAAACTAAAAATAAAAATTACGAGATTTCTAGAAATGATGATTTTCTAAATATGATTCCCTAGCCAGATAAACTCGCGAATACTTGAAACACGATAAAAATTATCAAGTACCCTCAATTTTATTGCAGCACAACTAGTTTCAACTCTTCAAGAGCAATTTTAAGTGTAAATCAATAAATCAAGATTTACACTTGAAAATGGCTTTCTAAGAGTTGAAACTAGCACTGTTGCAATAAAATGACGCTACTTGATCATTTTTATCGTGTTTTAATGATCAGTAGCCCTAAAAAGAAGAGTCAAACAAATGTCGATTACAGAATAAAATAAAGATAAGATATTTAAAATACCCCGATTTTTCAAGATAGTGTCCAATTTGAATCTGAAATTCACTCAAAACTGCTAATTTGAATCATTCCTCTTTATAGAGTTGAACTAAGAGCTATTTTATAGTAAAGTATCAAGTTGCTATATATATTAAAGAATATGTGGCTAATCATCACATTACATCAACTGATTTACGAAGTGATGCTCTCAACAATTTTCAACATTGATTACTATTAAATTCAAACAAACCATGTCAATTCAATAGAAAAATGTATCAATAATCTTATTTCATTTTTTAATCAATTAATTTAATTGTCACATTACATCACATTACTCATTTGTCTGGTGACTGGTAAAATTTAATATTAGAACAATCATACTGAAATCTTCAATCTAGGGTTAATATTGAATGTTGAAGCCAAATATCCGTACCTTAGTTTTGCCATTCTTGATGACATGACCCTCATCCAAGATGACATAGTTCCATTTAATGACTGAGAAGAAGTCGATGTCTTTCCTCACAATATCGTAGGAGGCTATAATCAGATTATGCTTGCTGACTTTCGAACGTAACCTGTAATACAAAACAAAATACTCGAACAAAAGTATCTACACCACCATACAAAAATGTATAAAATAGATTATAAAAGTTATCAAATTAATGAAGTATCAGAATAAATTGTCGGTCCCGGCTGAAGTATGACAGTCGTAAGGCCCATTGACGGCTTGAATTATATTCAGGCGGTGGGACCTTCCCGCAAGGGACTCCCCACCAACAAAAGCCATACGAATTTACTTTACTATCAGAATAATAATGTCTGAGGTATATCTCTACCATACCTATTTCTTGGAAAAGCATTTAGATAAAAAAGAAACTTATCAAAACGCATATTTACTTTCCATTTTTGAATATTCAGAACGCTGCATTACAAAAACTTTTTATATGATCTGATGAATCAGGTTAAAAGAAAAATTAGAAAATTGGATCAACATTTTTGAGAAAAAAGACAAAATTCAAAATAACACTATGAAATAACAAAAAAAAAATTTAATTGAATTTTAATAATACTATGCTTACCGTTCTCTTTCAACAGGAGGTCCAGCGTAATGTAGCGGATTCAAATACTTTTTGGATAGGAACTTTTCAACTTCATAAACCCAGTGACCAGTGAGCGTTGGAGGACAAATCACTAGAGATGGCAAAGGTACACAGTCTGGACTTTTTGTGGCCTGCAAACAATTTAAAACAAACTTAATCTCACAGTTGAATGAAAGAAAATAAATCACCATCAAATAAATACACACATGAAGAAATGAAAGTGAATGAAAGTTGATGAAGTTAATACAAAAAATTTATTTTGCATTATTTATAATCGGTTAATATCAGAAAACTAGTTAATCTAGATTTTTCCAATAAGATAAAACCTAGTTTTTGTCTAATAAGATGTCTTTAATATTCGATAAACACTTTTAAATACAGTGTATTTCATGAAATTAACAATTGAAATGTAAGCATACCTTATATTGTTGGTGTCTTGTATAGTGATCACCGGCAAGAATGCATATTGACTGCAGTGTTTTTCCTAGACCCATGTCATCGCACAGTATTCCATGCAGTTTGTATTTGTTCAAAAACGCCAACCAGTTGACACCAGACTGAAAAGTGAAGGAAATTCAATTATTTGATAAATTTGAAAAAGTTATTGAACAGAAGACCAATGATTGATAGGATAAATTGATATGTATAAATTTTGATTTCAATCAAATTGAAGATCAAATCAAAACAGTAGAGCAATAATCCAAATGCAATAAAATTAAGTTAAAATCTGCTGAAAAAATGTAGGCAGACAACAGACAATTTAGTTGCAAACAATTTGAAAAAAGTGAATATAAGCAACGTGGATTAAATAAATTTTTGAGATTTTATAGCATCAATTATTAATATTATTCAATAATACAAAATTATGAATTGTATAAATTTCATACCATTGGAAATAAATTATTTAAACAAAAAAATGTATTTAATTTATTTAAGTTACTGAATTATTTGAATGTGTTGAATCTGCTGGATTTATTGACTTTGGGAATTACCTTTCAGTGTCATATTGTTAAATGTTGGCAATTAATTCATGGTAATATTGTTTATTTATTGTAATGTAGGAGCTTCCATGGTTGTGTGCAAATTTATGATATTTTGTTCAAGTAATATAATTTAGTCATTGTTAGAATGTGTTAAACTCAACTAATTTGTGTGGTTATACCTTGTACAAATGAAATTATTCATTGTTATTACTATATAGACAATAATCCTATTATTGCAGGACATGGCCATCATAGGGCTTTTCGTGGGTCTATTCCATTTTTTTTCCTAATTCCATATTTAATTATTAGTACCAAATACTATGTATCACTATTAGCAGAGACAAGAAACTTATGCTTATCCTTTATCTATGGTATTAGTAATATGGTTGATAGCTGTTGTTTTTCAAGTGTAAAATTGGTCTTTTAATAAGTGATAGAGTCATAATCTACATTTTGATTTGGACTGTAGTATAAATTTGAAAAGGGACCGTTTTGGACATTAGCCTATTGTGCCTTCTAATATAAGTATAATAATTGTACATTATTAAATAAATAAATGTATAACACAACCAATAAAGATAATGTTGTTATGAAATGAGGATGATAGTTTAATTTATTTATTTCTATAATATTGTCGGCATTTCGAATCAGCCCACGTCCAACATCTTCTGACAGACTTACTGAATCAAGGTCTATATAAATAAATAAATGAATAAATATAGGTCATGACATGATCCCGTGATGCATTGAAAAATCGCCATTATGTGGGGTTCTGGTTCACCAATTTTCAAATTTATCAGCTGTTATCATTATAGATTAAACAATATGATGTGTTATTTGTAATATTTTTTAAGGGATATTGCTTGGCTTTGAATTGTAAAATAAATTCTTCCGACAGAATAATAGTATTTAGTTTCCAACTAGGAACTGAATTGTTGATTTTTAGATTTAATTGATTGGGAACAAGAATAAGAACAATTTTTATTAATAAATAAATAAATTATTGAACCATTTATTATTGAAATTTCATTATTAAAAATCTAAAACCTGAATTTACAAAATATTATCTGAACCATAATATTTTTTTTAAATGCAAAATGCATGTTTTTTTACGAGCAAATTGAATTAGATTGGATTTTTAAATGTACCGCCATAAAAACCGCACAAAATGGCCGCTCCATAAGGAACACGGGTGTCTTGACCTGCTGGTTTTTATAGACCTTGTACTGAATGTAGGATATGAGAGCCTAACAATTGGGAGGCCCTAACTAATAATGATGGTTGAACTAACCTGCTGATAAGACCTGAGCTGCGCGTTGATAGGCACGGGCACCTTGTAGTCCTCAATGGTTTTGGGGTTGAAGAGTTGTTCGAGGAATGCCTTGTCCTTGTCCTTCTGGAGGGTGAGCTCGGCTGTGAGTGCGGGGGGATTGGGAATGGCGCCGTCCAATGGCATCAGTTGGATCAGCGTGGCAAAGCAGTGTGTCGCTATCTGACGCACCGACGTATCCTGGTCGCTCATTCGACCTGCAAACACAATAAGAAAACGGTTATAGTCTAAATAAAACAAACTGACCACAAAATATCAGTTTTGACAATTGTATGAATATCACTATCTTAAATGTCTAATTCAACCGCAGGTCTGTAAGGCCTGCACTAACGTTATTGCATGACTGTCACAACATTTATAAACATACTTTTTGAGCGATTGTGACTTCAAACAGACTTTTGAACAGTCTTCATCTATGAGCAGACTTTTGTGTCTTCGATAAGGCTTCGAACTAATATGTTTTGAGGTTAGGTATTTATGTCTTCAATTCTTAGTTGTTCATTTTTCGCTGCTCTATTTGGGGTTAAATTATTTTTGTATTATAAGTGATTTTCCAGTGGTTCATTTACTGCTAGAAACAGTTGTATTTCACTTGAAGTCTTTTGCCGAAGACACAAAGTTTGTACAGACATGTTCGACAGAAATTCAGTATCGTTAGTAGCCGGCCTAAGTGGAATGTTATCCCCAATATACTAGTTGCGCTAAAAGCGTTTCAGGGTTGAAGGAAAATGAAATATTTTTGATGAAATTGTAAAGTCATGAAAACATTATTTTTTCTTTTGAAAATTACACCTCCCAGAATCATGGGAAGATAGTAATAGGCAAGTTATTTAGATTGAAATGACAAGAATAATTAATCATTTGTATTGTTTTCTATAAACAGTATATTTTTCTTCCGACCCATAGCTTTATTTGAATAAATAAATATGTTCCACAATGACGAGTCAATTCCACCTGGAAACATGAAATTTTCGAAGAGACAAATACAGAAGAGGAAGAAGAAGTAGTATACAGAAGTATACTGGAGAAAAAGTATACAGAAGAATAAGTATAAAAGAAGAGAAGAAAAGTACAGAAGAAAAAGGAGAGGAAAACAGGAGACAAAAAAATCTGAGAAGAAAGTAGTGAAAAATATGGACCGCAAAAGAAAATTTGAAAATGGAAGTAGATGGGAAGAGAAATAAAGGTAAGAAAAGGAAAAGAAGACATAGATTAAGAAAAAAATTATTGATGTTGCCTTAGCAACAGAGTTGAACATCTTTAAATTCCGTTTTATAAAAAAAATGTAATGTGTATCTAATTTTGGACAAATTTCATGTTTAAAATATGTGTTTATCAACTAGTTCTAAAGGTTTAAGAACAAAACGTTTTTTTGGAAGTGAATTTCATGAAGAAATTTCAAAAGCAAGATTACGAATGTATTCCAACCTCAAAGTAGAATTTTCATTGTGCATTACATGATGATGAGTGGATTTTGAATTCTCAATTTGAAGTTCAGTTTTTGCAGGCCGGACACAGAAATGTCTCCCGGCTACATACATAGGTCAAACAAGTTATTCACTCTTTGGATGTTTCTAATCCTTTTATTGACCTATGAGTGCATATGCATATATAGGCTATATATATTAAAATATAGACAGTAGAAGATAAACAAGCACATACTAAGAAAGTATGAAGAGCAAAAAAGTTGAAACGAAAAGACAAAAAAGAAGAAAAGTAAACACGGGGGAAAGAAAAGGAGAAAGAAGAGAAAAAAATAAAATTAAGAATAAACAGACGAAGAAGATGATGAGTAGCAGAAAAATAAGAGAAGAAAAGAAAAAGAGAAAGAAAAGATTGAAAACACAATCAGGAGAGGATGAATAAAAGAAGTGAAGACATAGCTGACCAAGCAATGGAATGACGAGCAGGACGACATAGGGCACAATATTGAACTGCAGCTTGTCGATGAGGCATGCGATGGCCTCCGCGGCTCCCTGGCGACTCGAGTCGCAGTGCGTTGCGGCCAGCAGCGGCAACACGCGCTCCACGACGGCTGTCATAAGTCCTTTATTTCCCCATCACAATAAGTCCAATCACCCAGACAAAAGGACCCAATCACTCACAATACGTCTTATATGGAGATCATACTGACAAAATGAAAATGTATCATAACATAATAAAGATAATATCTTATGGCTTTTCTTCCAACTCTGAAGTATTTACTTCAAATGCTCAACATTTGCACCTAAATAAACAATACTTCACAAACCGTGCAGATGAATGCTGTATGTTATTATACATAACTTCTATTCTTGAAAAGTAGTGTTAAGATCAAATACCCTTTCTGAGTAGTTGTGAGGCTGATATTGTGTTATTCATGATGAATAAAAAGACTAGATATTGTCCAACCACATATTTAAACAATGGTTGGACAATATCTAGACGTTTTACTCAGTATCAGATACCCTTAATTAGAGGGCTAGAAGAATCTGCAAAAAAGAAGAATTATTAGGATCAAATCAAGTCAAAATTCCTCAAATATTTTTTTTTAAATCAACATACATTTCTTTTACAGTATTATTGTACAGTATTAAATTGTAGTGCTTATTAACTAAAAAGAATGCATTATTTAAGATTAATTATCTGATAAGAAATTTTTATCTCACCAAAAGTGTTGGGATCAATGAGACACTTTGGTGAGATAAAAATTTCTTATCAGATAAATTAATCTTAAATAAATGCATTCTTTTTAGTTAATAAAGCACTACAATTTAATACTGTACAATCGGATAAAAGTGATAATACTGTAAAAGAAATGTATGTTGATTTAAAAAAAAATATTTGAGGAATTTTGACTTGATTTGATCCTAATAATTCTTCTTTTTTGCAGATTCTTCTAGCCCTCTAATTAAGGGTATCTGATACTGAGTAAAACGTCTAGATATTGTCCAACCATTGTTTAAATATGTGGTTGGACAATATCTAGTCTTTTTATTCAACATGAATAACACAATATCAACCTCACAACCACTCAGAAAGGGTATCTGATCTTAACACTACTTTTCAAGAATAGAACTTGTTATATATAATAAACATACAGCATTCATCTGCACGGTTTGTGAAGTATTGTTTATTTAGGTGCAAATGTTGAGCATTTGAAGTAAATACTTCAGAGTTGGAAGAAAAGCCATAATATATTATCTTTATTATGTTATGATACATTTGTAGTCATTTTCATTTTGTCAGTATGATCTCCATATAAGACGTATTGTGAGTGATTGGGTCCTTTTGTCTGGGTGATTGGACTTATTGTGATGGGGAAATAAAGGACTTATCGTTCATGGCTGTATATCTGAGATGCTCGTGTGTGTTAAGCGTAGATACGCTATAAATTATATTCTTAGACCATTCATTTATATGTTTGTTATTATTATTTTAGTAACATACTGATTATTTTTCCAGTACCTGCGTCGGCAGTAAATTGTGATTCAGTTGCCGAGGATTTGGTTTCAACTTTGCAAATCTTGAAGTCACCACTCCAGCTCTTCATTCCTCTCTGATTCCTCAGGTAAATCATCAAACTAATCTAAAACTTTATAAATTACTTTAATGTTTTACGAGGGCAGGATGAAAAGTTCCCGACCTAACCATGCAGATGACAACTCTGGTGAACAAGAGGTGGTGTATCCTTCGTTCATATTTTAATAGCTACTTCAATATTAGCCATTTGGATGACTGGTATTTATGTTATGCCACTTCCACACTTTTGCCAAATGCATACAAATGACGACGAGCGCGTATAGATGTATACAGCTAGCCGCTTGGCAAGCGACTTGGCCAGTAATTTGGTGAGAGTGTGGCGCTGGCATTACAGTCGTTTGAATTTGAATTCGAGTTGAGTGCCGCGTCTGTGCACATCAGACAAAAACTTTTCCAACTCCAAATTGTTAGCGCTGTAGGCTGTAGGCCAATGTTATATGTTATGTTTAATATCAATTTGTCTTTTATAGTGTTAGGCTGGCCACTAACGGTAGGACACCCTTAGGAACGAAGGGTGAAGAGAAGTGAAAAAGAGAAGAATGGAATTCTCTTCACCTTCGTTCCTAAGGGTGTCCTACCGTTAGTGGCCAGCCTAACACTATAAAAGACAAATTGATATTAAACATAACATATAACATTGGCCTACAGCCTACAGCGCTAACAAATTTGGAGTTGGAAAAGTTTTTGTCTGATGTGCACAGACGCGGCACTCAACTCGAATTCAAATTCAAACGACTGTAATGCCAGCGCCACACTCTCACCAAATTACTGGCCAAGTCGCTTGCCAAGCGGCTAGCTGTATACATCTATACGCGCTCGTCGTCATTTGTATGCATTTGGCAAAAGTGTGGAAGTGGCATAACATAAATACCAGTCATCCAAAATGGCTAATATTGAAGTAGCTATTAAAATATGAACGAAGGGATACACCACCTCTTGTTCACCAGAGTTGTCATCTGCATGGTTAGGTCGGGAACTTTTCATCCTGCCCTCGTAAAACATTAAAGTAATTTATAAAGTTTTAGATTAGTTTGATGATTTACCTGAGGAATCAGAGAGGAATGAAGAGCTGGAGTGGTGACTTCAAGGATTTGCAAAGTTGAAACCAAATCCTCGGCAACTGAATCACAATTGACTGCCGACGCAGGTACTGGAAAAATAATCAGTATGTTACTAAAATAAATAATAACAAACATATAAATGAATGGTCTAAGAATATAATTTATAGCGTATCTACGCTTAAACACACACGAGCATCTCAGATATACAGCCATGAACGATAAGTCCTTTATTTCCCCATCACAATAAGTCCAATCACCCAGACACAAGGACCCAATCACTCACAATACGTCTTATATGGAGATCATACTGACAAAATGAAAATGTATCATAACATAATAAAGATAATATATTATGGCTTTTCTTCCAACTCTGAAGTATTTACTTCAAATGCTCAACATTTGCACCTAAATAAACAATACTTCACAAACCGTGCAGATGAATGCTGTATGTTTATTATATATCATAACTTCTATTCTTGAAAAGTAGTGTTAAGATCAGATACCCTTTCTGAGTGGTTGTGAGGTTGATATTGTGTTATTCATGTTGAATAAAAAGACTAGATATTGTCCAACCACATATTTAAACAATGGTTGGACAATATCTAGACGTTTTACTCAGTATCAGATACCCTTAATTAGGGGGCTAGAAGAATCTGCAAAAAAGAAGAATTATTAGGATCAAATCAAGTCAAAATTCCTCAAATATTTTTTTTTAAATCAACATACATTTCTTTTACAGTATTATTGTACAGTATTAAATTGTAGTGCTTTATTAACTAAAAAGAATGCATTTATTTAAGATTAATTTATCTGATGAGAAATTTTTATCTCACCAAAAGAGTTAGGATCAATGAGTTCCTGTAGATGTGCAATCATCATTTCCCACAGCTTTGGTTGCTTTACTGGCAGTTCACTGCCGCAGTGAGAGGCTACTGTAGTTAACGCAAACACGGCACCACGCCTCTGAATTCTGTTCATCTTTTTCACCTGCAATCACATTACAATAAATTTAATACCTTAAAAAAATATGCAAGTGTTCCGGTTGCACTTGAATAGAAATTTAAGGGTAAAACGTCCCGTAATCAAATAAGCGTTACTACTCGTAAAACTAAAATCCACAGGAGTGATCGGTGTAGTTGATAGAATGCTCGCGAAGCATCCTAGAGATCCCGGGTTCAAACCCGCATCACCAAAAGTTTTTGACTAGGTCCTAGTGTTATCGGATGGGCACGTTAAATTGTCGGTCCCGACTGAAGTATGACAGTTGTAAAGCCCATTGACGGCTTAAATAACTTAAATGATTTATTCAGGCGAGGTGAGACCTTCCGGCAAGGGACTCCCCACCAACAAAAGCCATACGAATTCACTTTTTAGTTAAATCAACAGAGTATTTGTACGATACTTGGAAGGTAACCAAAATTATATTTGGAGCTAGATGAAATGCTTTTGAACTAACGTAAGTTGAAAAATAAATTGGAAGTTTTCAAATCGATGATTTAGAAGAAATGTTGGACTTACATCATCATCAGCAGCGAATAGTTCTTCGAGTGGTATGTCTGTTATCGGTGGCCTTCCTGGACCTCGGTTACCAGAAGAGTTTGTTCTTTTTAAAACGGCTATTTCAGCAGACTGAAAAATAGCATAAATTGAGCATTTAATTGAATCAAAAACTCATTAAAACTTCTAAAATAATAGCAGAACTTCCTATATACCGGACCTGCGCCTACAAAAAAAAATGGCCGCGGTATGCGGTGGCCTGCATTGATATTTTAAACGGGAACTAGACAAACTGAGATGCTCTCTAACATTAGTGATTTTTTCTCAGCAGGAATTTCTATAAGACCACCACATACGGCGGCCATTTTTTTTCTAGGCTCAGGTCCGGTAGTATATAAGAGGTCCTGATAATAGGCTATATTGTTTTTACAAGGATTCTAGACACTACATCAATCTGCGCTTCACTAAAATTCACTAACAATTCAAAATTTAAGAACTAAAAAAGTAGTGTTCATATCATCTCATCCCATTACCCACGCAAAAGCAAAGAGCAATAAAAAAAGTGATGCAAAACATTATTCCGTTGCACAAAAACATTTCAATACACAAAGCAATTCATTTCAATGATTATTAATATGTAATCAGCTTCAATTTATTAAACGTTTCGGGTGTTGAAATTTTCCTACTCTTATGTATGCTAGTCTACTATTCCTATCTAGGAAGTATATTTAGAAAGAATGGATTCATGGATATATTTTCACTTTAAAAAAGAGAATACCCGATTAAATTTGTTTGTCACATACTTCACAAAATAGAAAAGCTTGAGATAGCTTTTCAAATTTTATAAAATGCAATAATGAAGATTACATATCTACAGGAACTCAATGCTCCTAACACCTTTGTCTGTAAAACTTGATAAATTGACAATTCAAAATCAAATCAAATCAAAATTTTTTATTCACAATACAAACAGTTGAGGGTCCTGCCAAACCCAAAGGTTTTTCGGCGGGTGCCCAGTCACAGGAAAAAAATGAGTTACAAAAGATAAATAAACTTAGACAAAATAAATATTACACTTCAAAGATTTTAAGTAAAAAATGAAAGAAAACTAATAGAAAATGCAAAAATAAAATAAGAAATATACATCAGATTTTTATACAGAATTAATTAATAAAAAAAGGGAAAAATGAAAATTTATTAGAAAGGGATGAAATAATATTATTAGTTTTATAGTTTTATAAATTGATTGTGCTGTTATTATTGAGATACAACATTACATCCTTCTTAGAATAATCACGAATATTTGGAGGAAGTCTGTTAAATAAGTAGGGAATTACATAATGTAGGGATCTTCTACCATAAATATTATTGAATCTGGGTACTACATATATTGACGGAGATCTTAAATTGTAGGGTGAGGGAGGAGCAAGGAGTCTATAGTATACATTTTCTTTGTGAAGTATTACAATTTTGAAAAGATAGAAATGTTTGGGCGGTAAGGTATGATAGAATATTTGTAAGCTACGTGGGTTGTATGGATCAATATTATTAACATAAGGAATTCTGGTAGTTATACATTTCAATGTTCTTAATTGTATTCGTTCAACTCTAGATAAAAGATAATTGGCTGCACTTCCCCATGATTCAATGTCATATCTAATTATTGGTTCCATCAAGGACTTATAAATCAGATATAAGCAGTCAGGGGTGATTCAACTAAAATTATTGTAACTAATTTTTCAAGAATTCAGTAAAGTAATAGCTACAATGAATTCATGCTTACCTTATGTTGATTGATGAGAGTGAGTATTCCCGAGTAGTTATCATTGTTCGTGAAACAGTTATTCGAATTGGCTTTTGATGCTGCCGGTTCTTTACTGGAGCCTCCTCCTTCTTGTTTCTAAAAAATAAAAAAAATCAGCTATTTTAACATGAATTAGATACACATTTCAAATTCAAATAATTCCATGATCCAATATGACTAAGTGCAGTGTAACAATTCTGCGATCAAACTTTTCCAGCTTGTTTCTGGATATTTTAGTTATTATTATTATCATAACTCAATTTTTCTAAGAAAGAAAATCTATTGTCATACAATAACTGATTTTTTCAGTTACTTTTCAAACCCAAGATCACTTTCAAAGAAAGCGAAAATACTAACATGAATTTTTGGAGTAAACTCAGCATCCGACCGAAGAAAATTACAAAGATTGACGATTATCTTACTGTTGGGACATGGATTTCTGTCAATACAGACACTCATCAGCTCAGCCAAGTGTTTTGCAGCAAGCACCTGCCAAATTAAAACATAACTACATATTAGTAAACAATAAAACTTAGACAAATTAAAACATAACTACATATTAGTAAACAATAAAACTTAGACACCCATGTAGAGAAAATATTACATAACACAGTTATCAAAGTAATTGTGTGAGTGTGTCGTACACGTATAATTGAGTAGATGTCAATATAGAAAATGACAGTAACATCTTGAAAACCTAGTTTATAATTCGAAGTAAGACAAATTTGTAGTGGTTACGTTTGACATTGAACTCAGAGACTTCAATATTAATAATGTTTAAAAATAGAATAGGAATTTCCCAAAAACCTAAAAGTAAACTAGTAAAGTTGAACCAAAAGATATCTAAAAATATAAAATATCTCTCATTTTATGATGCTGGAAAAGACTATCATTGGATCAGTATCAGAGTGAAATGATTTAGCGAAATTATGTGTTGGTTATACTTATTTTATTTGATAATATGACAATTGTTTCCAAGCTTAAGCCTATTGAAACAAAACTAAATAAAGAGAGATCAACTACTAAAAAAACCTCACCTGCAATTCTTGGTTTTCTTCTTTTTTGATCGCTTCCATGAGTGGTTTTACGACAGGATTCAACTTTTCAGGAAGACTTCCAAGCATAAGAGTGGCGCCTGCCAAGGCTGCTTGAGTTCTGCAAATAAAAATTGGCAATTAATTCGTAAAAGTATATTACGCTACAAGCACAGAAAGTTAGTGTTTACGGTATGAGGATAGTTTCCCGGGCGAGGCTCGCCGAGCCCGGGAATATGTTATCCGAATACCGTAAACACCTTTCTGAGAGAGTCGCGTACGATATTTTTCGCCACACTGCAGGTATAGCTGACGCCAAAAAGTTAGGCGGTTTCGTGGGTCTCTTGTGCATTCCAACAGCTGATGTTGTCAAGTAGAGTTGTCATCTAGCTTGGCAATAAATAGATGCATTGCATCAGCTGTGAGTAGGTTACACCATGTGACCCACGAAGCCGCCTAACTTTCTGGCATCAGCTATATAATAATAATAAATTGAATAAGAATGTTTTATGAGGGGGGGGGAACTTTGATGTCTCATATCTCAAGAACCAGACGTCGTAGGGTACTCAAAGTGGGGTGGAAATTTCCGATCTCACCCTCCTGAACACAATGCAACATATGGCAGAGTTGTCCAAACACATTTTCAAAAAGCGGCCGGAAAGGGTACTCTTTCCGGCTGAGGCCGGAAAGAAACCTGTTCTGACGTCAGACGAGAGTTTTCCGCAAACAATGTCTTTCAGATCTACATAGGGACTGGAGAACAGCTGCTTTCTGTGCAGTGTGGCGAAAAAATATAATAAAACAATATGATTGGAAAAAATAGTAGTTTCACTACCAGCAGTAGAGAATTTTTTATCATCCACATCGAAAACATCTTATTCTGTGGTGCCTGCCCTTAACTGCAACAAATGTAGATAAAAAAGATTTCAACAAAATACCTGCATAAGAGAAAGGTCATCAGAAAACGGTTCGGTTAAACACTTTTGACCTCCTTTGTAGAGCGCCCCCCCCCCCAACAAGAATTTCAATGAAGTAGATACCTCGAATTGTCGTATTCTCCCCTGTTTTAAAATATCTTTTAATCAACTAATGACGTGATTAAAGGAACATACAAAATATAATCATGAATGTTTTCTTCACAGGAGAAAAAAAATATGAATTGAGATACTTTACTCCATCAATAAGAAAGGGCGACACTCTATTCATCAAGATCTCAGTTGGTCAACAATCAGCCAGGGTAGGCAACTTTACTATGTCACGTTTTATGTTAGTGTGCAACGGTGTAGACGAACTGATACACTTTCTGTGTATTAGCCTGCAACGAAAACTTGATGATAAGACTTGGCAAACTGAATGTCTCAATTTCCCATTTGTTTCAGTATCACAAGAAATGGTCAAAATAAGTACTTGATGAAAAGTGGTCTTGCTGGACTGAGTTATAAAACAGATACTCACGATATTGTAAGAAGCTGCTGATCTGAACTAGTTTGAGAAACAGCTCCTTGGATGGATTTTCTTCTAGATTCTAGGTTTTCGTGAATTTTGGTCTTTAGTTTACAGTTGATCAGAATTTGCTGGAATGCGGGACCACTCAGTTGTTGAATTTGTTCAAGAGTTAAAACCTAAAAAAATTATATATTAAATATTACTCAAAATTATCATTAAAAATAATGAACATTAACGCTGTAAATGAATGTTTGAGTCCTTTACCAAAGCGTAGCTATTTGTTATTATGACTATTGTTTTTATATGTGTTAAAAATTTAGAAACACAATCAAAAAAGTTAGTGGCTCCTACATTGATTTTACAGGTTTACTCCGCTTATTAAATATTACTCCTTATCTCTTCTATCTCCTTTTTACAGGTGTTGCTTTCTAGGTTGAAATTGGACAATATGATTGAGCGACTAAGGTCAGGCGCACACCAGTTAGTCAAGACAAGACAAGACAGGATCAGACACGTTTAGTCACAATACTTCACATTGTTGCTTACGACGCAACTCACACTAATTAGTCATTGCAATTAGACATGTCTAAACGTGTCTTTCCTTCACGCCTAATCGAATAGAGGGTGCACCATTTGTCGCTTAGCCGGCCGTAACATTAATCAATTCGTGCACGAATTGATTATTTGTTATAACCTTGCTAAAAGCCTTGTGGTCAAACGGAAAATTATATCATAGAAGGCAAACACAATGAGATTTCTCATGGGAAAGTGAATACTGTGTGCCGACTTCGACGGTTCGTTAAAAGTAGTAGTCCACCTACTTCTACGTCATCAAGCAGAGGTCTAAATGTGCTAGAGATCTTTCCATTTAAACACATAGATTTTCCAAGTTGTTTCTGAAGTAGTAAATCTACTACTTACTACTTTAGTTATCAGTCCTAACGTCTGGCGCTACCAACGGTTCAAAATTCTTTCTCCAGTCTTCAACACGAACTTTACGTCATACACTGATGTTACCACAGCGAAAGACTTCGAACAAAATTTGTTGAGATTGGGTTTTTGTATCTCCGATTTTTTTTGAATATTTTTTCTTTGCTTCTCTATTTGAGGTTAAATTATTTTTCTATCATTATAGTTTTTAATTTTTCATTTGTTTATTTATTGTTATTGGTTGTTCATTATGTTAGAAGACTCTCATAATATGTAGTACGAACTATGATAACTTCTAGTGATAAAGTACTTCTAGCATAAAGAGTAGTACCCTTTTTTGCTTCAAAAACACATTTTACTTTTTTAAAAGTCGAAAACCGTATTCAATTTTTTTAGTAGTTTAATAATTTGAAGAAGTTTTTTGTACTTTAGAAATATAACCTGTGTTTTTGAAGGGTACTATATAAGTTTTATTTTATAATATAACTCTAATATAGGCCTAGCTAAATAAATGATAAAACATTAAGCTACTTTTTGGACTAATGAATCGAAATTCGGGGAAGGAACAGTTTTGGGCTGTGCCTGCCCTCATTAATCATTTTAATGAATTGAATCTTGTGTACCATTGAACAAACGAAAACAATATTATTTTTGTATTAACCTTCCTGTAAGCATCCTGGTCAAACGGTATGTTATAGTGCTTGAGCGTAGCTATGAAGTCGTTGGCCTCCTGCAGTAGCCGTATGAACGAGGTGGATATCTCGTCGTAGTAGACATTCTCGGTGAGCGCTGCATGCAGCCTGGCGACCAGAGCGGGGGGATGGGGGAGGGGCCTCTCGATGCGCGCAAACTCGGCCACCACCAGTCCGGCCACCATGCGCTGTAGCGCCGATTTGGAGTTCAGGTGTGCGCAGATTACCTTCACGTAGATGTCAATCGGCGACTCCACGTCGGCCGTGTAGTCTACGCCCGGCGCTGGCTTCACTATGTAGCACGACAGCAGACCTGCCAGAACGAACAGATTAGAAGTTTTTTAAAGTTACTCCAATTTTAACTCAAATTTTATTTATTCGAATTCACAATATTTACAATCACAAGCAATAAGCTAACAAAAACACTTATATATTAATCAACAACATATTATATGCAGGGTGATTATAAAAGGACTTTACAACTTTGAAAGCAGATACATATTTATTGAAATTACTTACAGAATTGAGAGAGGTGTAATTTTGTTACAAAACACTTCAAGTTTAACGTATGGGTGTTATTTTGGTTCGATGTGACAGCCGTTGGTAATGCGACATACATCCCACCGATAATTGATTTCTTGCCTCACTCATACCAGAATATCAGGCTTAACTTGTGCAAATCCAGCGATCCAAATGTGATCCAATTTCAGAGGCAATTAAGATTGTCTGGTAGAGGCGGAACATAAACCTTATCCTCAATGAAACCCCACATGAAGAAATCCATCGATGTTAAATCCGGTTAGCGGGGTAGCCATGCAATTGCCCTGCATGGTAAATACAGTGAAGTTGAAAGCGAATGTCTCGAAAATGCCAAACTTCTCCGTGGGAATGAGCTGGTTCACCGTCATGCTGAAAGTGAAAGGGCACTTGTTCATCTTGTTCAGCATGACGGTGCACCACCTCATTTCCACGGAGAAGTTTGGGATTTTTTAGACATTCGCTTTCAAATTCGTTGGATTTACCATGCAGGGTCAATCACGTGGTTACCCCGCTCACCGGATTTAACATCGATGGATTTCTTCCTGTGGGGTTTTATTGAGGATAAGGTTCATGTTCCACCTCTACCAGACAATCCTAATGACCTCCGAAATCGGATCACATTTGGATCGCTGCGGTTGCACAAGCCTGATATACTAGTAGGCCTACGGGTGAGGCAAGAAATCGATTATCGGTGGGAATTATGTCGCATTAGCAACGGATGTCACATCGAATCAAAATAGCTCCCACACATTGAACTTGAAGTGTTTTGTAAAAAAATTACACCTTTCCCAATTCTGTAAGTAATTTCAATGAATATGTATGTGCTTTCAAAGTTCTAAAGTCCTTTTAAAATCACCCTGTATTTATCATACATTGTATTAATCTATTGTATGTATGTCAATGGCTCAACAGCCCATGAAGGGCTTAGGCCTACCAGCTGGTTGCCAGTTTCATATTCACTCCACTAAACATCAATGCCGGCCCGTGCCAGGCGAAGTGCTCTATCTATTGTATTGTTTTCAATTTGATGATATACATTGGATTTGATTTAGATAATCAACATAACTGTATATTCAGAAGAAAATAGGTTAGAACTAAGAAGTACGTCTCATGTTAACATTGGTTGTCTTTATCTTTTTTAATAAATTATGTCTAACAAATTAAAAGTACATTAAAATAACCAGCATTACTGTAGATTCAAGAGAGATTACGTTTTCTATATTATAATAAAGGAAAGAACTGGCGTATGCACTTAAGAGATTCACGAATGACGCATCATCACGTTTGAACTACTGCAGTGATTAACTTGGTATTTTGCACATAGATTCTTTATTTATCGAGGATGGTTATAGGCCTGTTTTCAATTTTTCAAGATTTCATTACGTCAAAATTTTAGTTTTTCAAGTGTTTAATTGTACTTTTGCGGAGCACGGGTTACCTGCCATGTTGGCATCGCCTTCCTTAACATATTGGGTGAGACAATCAAACCGCACAATAGGAAGCTGAGTCAGTGAAGTAGATCAGTAGTATGAGAATTAGGAGGTGGAAAGTTTGCTTCACAATCATAAAGGTCTCTTCACACAGGGCTCAGCGTAGCTAGAAATACCTCTCCGGAAGACGTAGCCGTCCTACCCAAAGTTGAATCAACGCTACACTGGTGTGAAATCGACAGATTGATTAACGTCGGGGTGATACGTTGACTACGACCTGAGAAACAAGTATTTGCTCACTATGATGTAATATTCTATCCACAAATATTTTATCAAGATAGAAATTTATGGTTATTTGATCCATCACAAACTGCGATGAAGAATGAAGCTCTTTTCTGGCTCCTTTCAGTCAATAAGATAAGTTCTATCAATAGTTCAAGACAATCAATATACATATAAATAAAGATATTATATAGAAATCTATACCGAAATATTGATTATTTATTTTTGAAAATATTATAGGCTATTATTAGGCCTAATACTTTCGTAATACATATGGTTGTCACTTACCGAGCATTCTGGCAGCCATACACCGTGCAATTATTGCATGCTTCTCTCTGGTTGCCAGAGCAACTGTCTCCGAGCCTCCGATGTACAGTTTCAGCTCGCAATTGGGTATTGCTCCACCAGCATCTGCGTTCATACAATTGCGATTTCTATTGCGAGATTTTTGTTCCTAGAAAATTAAAAATACTCAAATCAGTATTTTAATGCATATCTTAAAAAAATATTATGTTAATTCAGCTTTAATTCTAGTTTCAAAATTGTTACAATCGTTAAAAACAGGGGCTGCTTCATGAATATTTATAATCCCAGTAACAGGGATAACAGGGATTTATAATCCCAGGTCTACAGTTCCCTGAACTACTTATGTTACGTCTAAGTTGGAAACTTCTATCTCAATTTCAAGACGTCTTAATTTGTATAAATCAATCTTCAGATCCCAGCCACATTGTAATAAATAATTATTTAACCTTAAAATTATTACACATATTTGGTAAAAAGCTCAGTTCAATACATATCAATGTAGATGGAGATAATTTCTGCATTTACTGGTTATTAGTTACAGTGATCAGTGAACTTTTGCATTCAATGAAGTTTTTTGTGTCGAGTAATTGTATTTTTCCTATCCATACAAGATTGAATTAATCAATTATTGTAGAACAAAAATCCAAATTTAGATGCTGTAAACAACCCCGAAGACCTCTGCTACTCCAAATACTGACAAAAAGGTGAACAGCTAGAAGGAAATTTGATGAAAGCTACCTTCCAAAAATTATTTGCCATATTGAATTATTTAATTTTCCTATATTGAACTATTTGTTACGAACTATGAGAGCACAATAATCTAATAAACTGAGAACCTTATTAAATTAATGCCAAACTATTTTGATAAAAGCTCGGCAACAATGCCCCCTCCTATTCACACAATGAATAGCATAGCCATAAGACCCCGTGCTGCAAACTTATGTTTGCATGGACTATAGGTAAATAGTAGCTAAATTTATCAGCTCATCTAGCTATTATCTCACTTTACTGCTAAGCATACTGTAGCAACAGAAATGACAGTTTCTTAATAAATAAAAATGATTTCTTTAATAGTATGACAATTACCTGATTAAGCTTACCTTTACCGACGATTTAGCTTGAATGAGCACCGACGGATCAAATGCGATTTTGGTAGGTTGCATTGCTAAACATAACCAGGTACTAACACAGGGACATACTGCTAGAAGAAGGTTTTCTAAACTGCTATTTCTTACAAGATTTTCCCATACCTGGAAAGAACAACAAATAATTACACAATATTCTATACACTAAGATTAGACTGAGATAAAAAAACATTTTCAAATGAAGCAAGAATATCAGGCCCGTTATTAAATTCTCAATTAAATATTTTTCAGCAACAATTCCTTTAAAGTAATTTTGAATGAATACTAACTAAATCATGCACTTAAAGCACACAGCCCAATTCCTACTCGCTAAAAAAGTAGTTTGTGTGTCGGAGCTAGTGACGACTAGAAGCCACAAAAAGCATTCACACAAGACTTTCATGCCATCATGGGAATTGCACGTCAAATTATCTATTCTATGAAACGACTACAATTTCACTATCTAATCAAGAATAATCTGTTATACTTTGTTGAAATTATTAAAAAAATGACAGTACATTTAATCAGATCGACAACCGAATAGGGCGTTATCAACCTTTACCACACTGTTGTCAGGAAGTAGTAGGTTCGAATCACATAATTCAATCACAGAACCCACATTTTCACAGAATCACGGAAACTCAGTGGTGGGGTTTTGGTCCATATAATTTGTCATCTAACTAGTAGTTTTGTGAACAGAAGACTTCACTCAGTTTTCTCATCCACAAGTATCTGGTGTCATCTATTCACCGGTTTCTCCAGACATCTGTGTAATGCTTGCAATTAATAATCCACTTGTCAGCTGATTGATTATGAAAAAAAATTATGATCTGATAAATCCTATCTTCAGAGTAGATGATTTTATATATAGTGATATCGGAGTATGGAAGAAATTCCTTTTCCTTTCATATTATCCTTTAAGTGCAAAATTTCAAAAAAACATCGACGCGCAGTTATAAAAGGAATATTCCTGCAAAATCTCATAGAATCTCCCGAACGCGTTTGGCCGTAAATGCGTTACATACAGACAGACGAAAGAAAATACGAGTTAAAACATAGAACTCACTGCGTTCGGTCAATTACAGTGTACACGCTTTGTTTATATTTACTCGCGTGATAAGTTTATGTGGGCACCACCCAGTACAAAACAAAAAAAAACAGTAATTTATTTATGTACTATACTTTGTATGATACAGAAATGGGTGGAAAAGGGATGAATAGGCTTATCTCAAAACTGTACCTTTTCTATATTTTGTTCGAATTGGATCCAAAAAGTTGGTTAAGCTACTTCACTTTAACCATTTGAGACAAAAGCACAATATACATACAGTATGGAAGCTTGGCTAGTACCCTGACGCAAAAATCCGCCATCTTGTTAGGAAGCGCCGCATTGTAATAGTATTGATGGGTTCGGATCACTTTAATAATCCGGATCAATTGATCTCGTTCACTGCCACGAGCCAATCAGAAGACCATGGTTGGAACTTCCCAAGGTCACGTGACGTGTCTAGTATTTGCGTCATGTAAAAAGCATTGGTTGGATAGGCATTTGATTACAAGTTTCCATTCTGTACCTATTCTCTGACAAAAGTATGATTGAAAAAGGATGAATAGGCTTATCTCAATACTGTACCTTTTCTATATTTTGTTAGATTTGGATCCAAAAAGTTGGTTACATCACTTCACTTTATCCATTTGAGACAAAAGTGTGATTGAAAAAGTATGAATAGGCTTGAAAACACAAATTTAAATTGTCAAACACTTTTTACTTTCCTTGCCCTATTACCATAGGTAAGGAAAGTATTGCTTTCCGAAAAAAATTAAGGTACCCCAATTTCTAAATTTCTATACGTTTCAAGGTCCCGAGTCCAAAAAACTAGTTTTTGGGTATTGGTCTGTATGTGTGTGTGTGTGTATGAGTGTATGTGCGTCTGTGTACACGATATCTTTTCTCCCAATATAACGGAATGACTTGAAATTTGGAACTTAAGGTCCTTTCACTATAAGGATCCGACACGAACAAAATCGATCAAATGCAATTCAAGATGGCGGCTAAAATGGCGAAAATGTTGTCAAAAAAAGGGTTTTTCGTGATTTTATCGGAAACGGCTCCAACGATTTTGATCAAATTCATACCTAAAATAGTCATCGATAAGCTCTATCAACTGCCACAAGTCCCATATCTGTAAAAATTTCAGGAGCTCCGCCCCATCAATGCAGATAGATTCCCAATTATCAGGCTTCAGATACAATTGAAACAAAACAAATAAAGTGGAGTAGATTGAGCATGAAAATCTCTACAATTAATGTTCAGTAACATTTTCACCTAAAATTGAAAATAAGCTTTAAATTCGAGAAAATGTGATTATTCAATTGCAAATTATTGTTGATTCTATTAAATCATTCACTATGAAGAGATAGCAGACCTCATGTGTGTCTCCAGCGTTATTGCCCTGTCACCAGCTGCTGGCTCAAATACTTGAATAGTAGACTTGAGATGCGCGGGAACACTAGCGTCAGGTGATCAATTTTCATAACGGCAAGGAAAGTTGTGTGAGTGCGCCACACCAGATTTTTATTATTATAATATAGGCTATATGGTTTCGTGGCTTTACCAGCCACATCTTCAGCTGTTTGTTTACAACTTACGAAACCAGGTTCTGTATTTATACAGAATGATTCATAATTATGGTAAAATAATTCAATACGTGATAGTAGAGGTGAAAATAAGAAAAAAGTTCCTATAAACATATATCCATAAACGCTTCATTAGCGAGCTATACAGGGTGAAAGATTTCACCCGGAATTCAGTTCCTCTGGTGAAATACACCGATGCTGAATTGTTTGGGAACTAGTTTTTGAAAAACTTATGCTGGATTCATATGGAAAAATATCTGAAAAACTGAATAAAACTAGTCTGGAAGCTGTAGTGTGAGTAGTTTTTGAGAAAAAAGTTGAAATATGCAAAAAAAAAATCAAGTAGAAAAACATAGACTTCTACGTTTGATGCCCAATAACTTTCTTTAAAGACCAGTAAACAAATAATTTTTCGCAATAAAAATTGTAGAGAATTTAATTCTGAAAAGAATGATGTAAGCTGTGTAAACTAAATTTGAATGAAATGTATTCTCATGTAGTACATTACACCACAAAAATTTGCTGTTTTATGAGGAGAGTACTAATAACTCATAAGTTGTAGCTGATTGCAAATAAAATATTCGGTTTTTTATTAAAAGTTTTTTTTTATATGAAAGTAGCATATCTAAATGACATCAAACTTACCAAACTATACCAAAAGACTAGTAGATTATGCCATTAAGCCTAGGAGGAAGCTCGAACAGAAGTAGATGATCTCCTATGATTCCTGCCCAAATGTTTACTGAAAACTGATGTTGTGGAAGATTGGGATTGATGGCATGAGGATTCTCAGCTGCCCAAATATGTTCGTTGTGGACGTTAACGATAGCTGTTCTTGTAAAGTGTGCCTCGTCGGTAAATAAAACGGTTTTTAAAAAGTTTGGGTAAACAAGTTTTACTAAAAACCATCGGCAAATACCAGCACGGGGAATACAGTCTCCTGGCGATAGAGTACGAACTTTCTGGAGGTGATATGGATGTAATTGTTGCTCTTTTAGTATCCTCCAAATAATAGATTGATTGACATTAAACTGCACTGACAATTCTCTTGTGTTCTTCTCGGGATGTTCATAAATTTCATTAAGAACTTGTTCTTCTAACTCAACAGTCTTAGTAGATCGGGGTCTGCCTGCATAAATGTGCTCTTTGGACATCAAAGTCTCAGACAGACGTTGATGAATAGTGGCAAAAAATCTTGAACTTGGACATACTCGGTTAGGAAAGTTCTCTTGATACAAACGTCTTGCTTCAGTACTATTACAGTAGTGTCCCATTCCATACATTAAATGCATGTCAGCTAATTTGGAGTATGAATAATGTCTAAAATTACCTGTCATCTTTTAAAAAGTTAACACTTAACACAAAAGCAAAGTGAAATGGTTACAAATACTGGTTAATAGGTTAAACAAAAAACACAGCGCGTCTACAGTAGGCCTAACTTACAGTTTTTTTTTGTTCAACAGTGAGCTAAAATATTTCTGAAAATAATTTTCAGCTGATAATTTCTTTTAAATATTTTTTTATTTAAAACAAAATAAATCAGCTGTTTTGGAACAGCTGTTCTTAAAATCAATGTTCTATTTGCAATCAGCTACAACCTATGAGTTATTAGTTCTCTCCACATAAAACAGCAAATTTTGTGGTGTAATGTACTACATGAGAATACATTTCATCCAACTTTTATTCAAATTTCGTTTACACAGCTTACATCATTTTTTTCAGAATTAAATTCTCTACAATTTTTATTGCGAAAAATTATTTGTTTACTGGTCTTTAAAGAAAGTTATTGGGCATCAAACGTAGAAGTCTATTTTTGATGATTATGACATCATGGGAATTGAACGTCAAATTATCTATTCTATGAAACGACTACAATTTCACTATCTAATCAATAATAATCTATTATACTTTGTTGAAATTATTAAAAAAATGACAGTACATTTAATCAGATCGACGACCGAATAGGGCGTTATCAACCTTTACCACACTATTGTCAGGAAAGTAGTGGGTTCTAATCATATAATTCGATCACAGAACCCACATTTTCACAGAATCACGGAAACTCAGTGGTGGGGTTTTGGTCCATATAATTTGTCATCTAACTAGTAGTTTTGTGAACAGAAGACCTCACTCAGTTTTCTCATCCACAAGTATCTGGTGTCACCTGTTCACCGGCTTCTCCAGACATCTGAGTAATGCTAGCAATGAATAATACACTTGTCAGCTGATTGATTATGAAAAAAATTCTATAGTCTGATTAATCCTATCTTCAGAGTAGATGATATAGTGATAACGGAGTATGGAGAAAATTCCTTTTCTTTTCATATTATCCTTAAAGTGCAAAATTTAAAAAAAAATCGACGCGCAGTTAAAAAAGGAATATTTCTGCCAAATCTCATAGAACGCGTTCGGCCGTAAATGCGTTACATACAGACAGACGAAAGGAAATCGAATTCAAGTTTTTTTTTCATTGTACACGCAATGTTTATATTCACTCGCGTGATACGTTTATGTGGGCACCACCCAGGACAAAAAAAAACACTAATTCATTTATGTATCTATGCATACAGAAATGATACAGAAATGATAGCCTAAGTATGATTGAAAAAAGGATGAATAGGCTTATCTCAAAACTATATCTTTTCTATATTTTGTTAGAATTGGATCCAAAAAGTAGGTTACGTTACTTCACTTATCAATTTGAGGCAAATGTAGAGCCCAAAAATATGAAAAACACGGATGATAGCCTAAGTATTTTATCTACCAATGTTTTCATATCAGTATTGTTTGTTGAGTGATATGATTACTCACATTTTCGACTAAATCTAGTGTTGGTTCGATTAAAGCTCGCTGGTAGATGTGACAGAGCGCCTGCTGCAACAGGGTGTGACTCCATGAGTGGGTGGTGCCCCTCCCCCCCGTCAGAGTGAGCAGCGTCTGAAGTGTCGCCTTACGCACTGACGACGTGTTATGCGACAGGAACGGCCACAGTCGCGACACCACGCTCTGATCGGTACTGAAACAATATTATTGCAATCATCAAAATTAATATTCTTCCCATTACATAGGATATTAGGCTACTCTTATCAATCTTAGCAGCAAAATGCTCAGATAAATTACTAATTACGTAGAATATTACTCTAATCAAGAGAGAGAGAGTTTGTTGAAAATGTGTGTAAAACTATCCATGGTTAAGTTCCATAGAGGTTAAGAAGTCTTGTAAAGCTGAAACAGCTACAAATCACAACACATTGTGGATATTGTGATAGAATGTTTGAACAAGGTTAGTAAAAACAGTAATTTAATGATTTTAAGATACGTTGTTGGTTATCCATTTTGTTTTCACTGGAATTATTACTAGTGTATTCTTATAAAACTTCAGAGTGAAAAGACACTCACATTCTTTGGTGTGGCAAAAGAATGTGAGTGTTTTTTCACTTCAAAGTTTTATAAGAATACACTAGAAATTTCAAGATAGATAAGAAATATGAAAGGCTTGGGTGAAATGAAAATCTCGGAATGAAGTGGAGAGAAAAACAGGAGCCTGTGAATGTAGTAAGTAGTTTGGCAAAACGGACACACACTAATAATAATGTACATATACTTGACAAAAAAACTAACCGAAGGACTCAACTACTGAGTGCCGGTTGCACAAAAGCCGGTTAAGTTTTAATCGTGATTAATTCCACGAGAACCAATCAGAGAAGCTGTCTTTTAAAAAAGCCTTCTCTGATTGGTTCTCGTGAAATTAACCACGATCAAAATTTGGTGCAGCCAGCCCGGTGCAACCAGGCCTATCTATGTCTAAAGTCCGTGAGATATTACTTTTAACATGAAGAGGAGATGCCGATAACTCCTTTCACACTTTGTAACAAAGACACAGATACATAATGCGCACAACTGGATGCGCCGTGTCATTCGAGTTGTTGGTCTTGTCCGCAACATTCGCACTATACTTGAACAAGGCGAGGCAATAGCTGGAGGGGAGTGTTGGCGCAACGCGTTACAAAGCTCTCTCACACACACACACTCAGTACTGACACAAAAGTAGGAGAATGCTGTTAGGTAGTGGGAATGATTAGTGAAGGATAGAGCATCGAACCTCTCCGTCTTCAAGAAAGAGCCGTGTTAAAAGACTGTAGTAGAAAATTAGAGGGAAGATAAGGAAGGACAAAATAAGAAGCATTCTAAGATGTTTGAGAAGAAGAAATAAGGAAGATTATAAGAGGAAGAAGAAAAGTGTGGGTAGAAGGCGAAGATGAAGCGATAAAAGGAAATTGATGAGATGTGAATGTACGTTTTCAAGACGATTAGGACAGATAAAGAGAAGCAGGCGATTATGAATAAGAAAAAGGTAAATACAACGAGAAAGAGTGGGAAGAGAAAGCTATGAAAAGTGAGATAAGTAGGAAAACATGAAGAGCAAGAAGGGAGAGACAAAAAGTTAACGAAAAGAAGAAAACCGATTGCTATGTTTATGTTTATGTTTTTGAAGGGGCGGATTCAAAGATCCAAAGGTTCAAAGAGCCTCACATGTCAACCGAAGCTAATTGTGTGTCACAAAGTATGTTAGTTATGCAAACCAACTCCTGTGTCCTTTACAAGGTCCAGGAGTTTTCCCTATACTAACAACCCATTCCTCACCTGGTTGCTTGCGAAGTTTTTTGCAATCCAGTATGATATGCTTGACAGTTTCTGCAGGCTGATTACAAAGCCTACACAACTGGCTTTCATTTCTGAGTCCAATTGTGTGGAGATGTCTCCTGAAGTGGCCATGTCCAGTTATCAGGGCAATCAACTGCTTGACCTGACCTCTACCCAGACTCACCAGCCAGCTGGTGAAGCGAGGGCTTGCGTCTGCCAGCAGCCTTTTGCCAAGTGCTTGACCAGGGTGAACCTGCCATTGCTGGTGATGTAAGTCCCTGGACCATTTACAAATTGTGTGGAAGGCAGTTGTTTTGCTTATGCCATAGCTTGGCTCTGGGCCAAAGAATTGCATACTGGAAGCCCGCTTAGCAAGCTCATCTGCACGCTCGTTACCTCCTATGGCTACATGGCTAGGTACCCAACCAAGATGCACAGAGTTGCGTGTTGAAAGCCTGCTGAGTGTTTTGTGGCAAGCCGATTGCTAACAGAGGAATCAAGTATGAGAGAAAGATGAGTAGAAGAGGAAGAGTAGGAGGAGGAGGAGGAGCAGGAGAAGGAAATAAATGAGGTAAATGAAGATGAGATGGAAGATGAGGAAGGGGGAGGGGAGGAGAAAGAACAGAAAGAGAGAGAAGGAGGGAGAAAAATAAGAAATAAGGGAAATGTGAGCTTAGATCAATAGAAAAAATAAGGATATGAAATTAAGAATAATTTGTGTAACCGCCCTTGATGGAGGTTGAAGATATCTTATTATTACTTCAAGGGAGTCATGGGAACCGGATAGACAACAACATTGTATTACCTAAAAAAATTCTCATTTATTATGCCAATTACTTGAGATTTAAAGAACGTAATATGCAGTACATTTTATTAAAATATTATTCCTTCAAAACTACCTGCCAATAAGATTCTGCTAACTATAAATTTTACTATACAACAAGATCATCTCTAATTAGGGTTTCGGTCGGGTGAAAATGTTTTATCATGAGCTAGAAATTTTGGCACTCACACACAGCTATCACTCCCACTGGTAATCCCAAAACACAGGACACTCACGTATCTCATGATGCCGGAAAACTAACTTAACTGTTTGCAATACGGTATGGATTTTGATCCGCTCGGTATCTCGGTTGTTCAACGACTGGTTCCCCCTCTCGACGTGAGTGTAGTGGAAGGCCTAAGGCCCTGCTGCTAGTGGAGCAGTGAGTCGGTTGTCACTTGATTGGACAAGCGGGTCTGCAGCCAGGTGTGCAGTATTTCTCTGTGAAAATATCTACAGGCTACCGCATATCCGCCGTGTCCTTGCCTCGTGCAGCCAGCCCCCTCATCCCTAACAACTAGCAAATATCCCTCAATTTGATGCTTCTCACAGTCGTGCACACATAAGTTGACACAATCTTATTGTCGCTGCAATAATACTACTTACCTACTAATTATATTTTCTCACTATAGTCCAACTACGGAAATTGTTATTTTAATATGAGAGTCTTTTCTCCTGAAAAATCTTAAATCTAAAACACACGAAAAATCAAACAATAAAATAAGCACTTAAATCCTACCCATGTCACATATGACAATAATGAGAACAAAAGACTATAAATTAAGAAGGTGAAGACTGAAAAAAGAATAAGAAAAGAGTTTAAAATTGAAAAATGAAAGAATACAAATTAAAAGAATAAAGATAAAAAGGATGAGATTTTCAAAAAATCATTCCTTACCTGACCAAACTCTGCACGTTGGGATCGCTGAGCAAGGCAGCCAGGAGACCCATGAAGCTGTTGCAGGAGGCCAACTCGTGGTGGTCGGCCAATAGCAGCAGGTCCCAGAGGCGCTGCACGGTGGTGGGGATGTGGTGGGGCAGCAGTCGGGTGAGGGCGGTGCAGGGGGGGATGAGGGCGGCCGCCGCCACTGAACCCACGTCGTCGACCTCGTCACTTAGACCTTGCAGGATGGAAGGGAATGCCAGCGGCAGCAGAGTGTCCACTAGGTCCTGCAACCAAAACACAAATACAAATGTAACTGTTATATGTTGTGTAATGTAAATACATCTATATAATAAGAGAGAGTAGGGTTGTGTTTGTTCGTATCAAAAAATGTCAACTTGTGGATTGAATACCGGTAAAACGAGAATGATTTAGATCTCCAAATTTTGCACATAGATTCTAAAAATATCAATCTCGTGCACCTCGAAGCCCAAATTTCAACTTTCCTTCTAGAATTTGCCAAATTTCAATTTTCCTTCTAGAACCTTCCTTCTTTTTCAGAATTAATGTTCAAATTTCATTCATGGGACATGGGGAATTTTATACACATAGCCTACATTGTTGTCATAATTGATACTAAAATTGTTGTATTGAAAAAATCAATATGATACTGTGAAATTTTCAAGTATTATGTCTTCTTCAGTTATCTATTAAATAATAATGGAAAAAATTGGCTATTACATACGGGATAGGAAATACATGAATGACACATCATCACGTCTAAACTACTGGACTGATTAACTTGAAAATTTGTATATTCTTAATTTACCGAGGATGGTTATAGACCTTAGATTCTTCAAGATTTCAGTAGGTCAAGTTTTCAGTTTATCAAATTTTTAATTGAACCCTTGCGGAGAACGGGTTACCTACTAGTATAATATAATATTCAAATGTATCTGTTCATAGAAGTATCGACACTTTCATTTTAAAAAATCTAAAATCAGCTTCGATTGGGGTCATCCGTGGTCTCGTGGATAGTGCTTGCGTAGCAGCCTATCGATCCCGGGTTCGCAGCCTCTCATTACCAAAAGTTTTTTAATTAGGTCATTCCCGTGTTATCGGATAGGCACGTTAAACAGTCGGTCCCGGCTGGAGCTGAGGTTTGACAGTCGTAAGGCCAATGACGGCTTGAATTATATATTCAGGCGAGGTGGGACCTTCCAGCAAGGGACTCCCCACCCATTTACTTATTTACTTTTAGCTCCAAATACAAATAAAGGAATTGTAGTTTTTGCATAGTATAATGCCCGCATAAGCACCAAAATTATGTTTGAATAATCGGAGGTACATCGCTATTCGTCACCCAAGATTGTTGTAATTGAACCAAAAAGTCAATTTTTTGTTCTTAGATATACCAAAACTTTACCATTTATTTACATTTTCAGCTAAGCTTAACCAGATACAAATAGAGGAATCGAAGATTGTAAACTCTGACCGAAGATGAAAATAGTCAATTTCGCGGTTAAAACAGTTTTTGTAAAAGATAATGCTCTTAATGTCACTCACTTTTTTCTTGTAAAAAGTCACATCAGACTAGAAGTTTTTTTTTTTATTGATTGATTCTTTATTGATTCATACAATAAGTACATCATGAAAATGATGTTCACATAATGTCAACTAGATTATGCCAGTGTACTAGCGCTAGTCAACTACACCATACAATAAAATACTATCAACTAAGCATGAGAAAAAAGACTGTACTAAATCTTCAAATCAAACCATAGAATTAATGATTGCAGTAAGACAGAAATAAAATGAACGTTCACATTGAAATGATTTGATGAGTCCTAGAAAACGGATATTGAACTGTATCCTTTGCCTACATCAATAAACAAATAAAGCCAACAAACTTCACAGATGTAGTTATTATCCTATTATATTAAGCGAGCAATTTCTGTATCAACTCTGTTGTAGTTCTGACACTGTGTTACTTGTAAATATTCGAAAAAACACTTACTTTTGTTGGAGTATTGAGGAATGCATTTCACTCCTGAAGAGGAGCTTCATCAGCCTCAGGAGTGAAATGCATTCCTCAATACTACAACAAAAGTAAGTGTTTTTCGAATATTTGCAAGTAACACAGTGTCTGAACTACAACAGAGTTATTATATAGTGTTTCGTCATGGAAAGCAACATCAATTTCTGTATATCTGTTCATATTTTTATATCTGGTTATTTATGTTCAACGGATCTCGAAAACGGCTCTAATGATTTTCACGAAATTTGGAACATAGTAGGTTTATGATATAAAAATTCGATTGCACTAGGTCTCATCATTGGAAAAACTCGCTGAACGACATTAAAAGGATAATTCATCCTTGACTGAAACAGCTGAGACTTTTGTCGTATGTGGATAGTAAAAAGTGAGCGAGTGATTCTGTGGAAAATGAAAATATCTCATCCCCGAAATTCATAAGCTGACGTATAGCAAGCTGTAAAATATAATCACGATCATTTTAGAGAATTGTGTTCTGTTTATCAATAAATAAGAATAACGAGAGAAGCTCGGTGCCGCGATATTTACATTTTAATTTAAAACTGCAACACTGCATATTGGTTACTGCCAACATTACTAGATTTCAGATGTAAGTAACAGAGAGACAACAGTCACTTAGTATCAATGCGATACTGAGTTATTAAATTAAAATCGAACATTAGAAATCAATAATTGAGATCAATGAATGGATTATTCAACATTCACCAACATTGATTATATTTCAAGATGTTTAGACTCCGTTATGATTATTATCCCTTCACCTTCTAAATGCATTTCATTATATTGTATTTATCATATTGTTTTCAAATCCGTATGCTTCCTCATTTCCCCCGCCTTTCATTCTCATAATATTCATTTATATCATACATTTTCCCCCTCATTTGATCATCTAAAAATCACTTTCATCTTGTATTATGCTTTGTATATATGCTATATTTATTATGATGTATGTAATTCGAAAATATTTTGTTAGTTTTCCTGCGCTCAGGCTTTTGCAGGTTTTTCCTAATTTCTGTAAAATGTTATTTTTCTTTTTGGTTTTGTTCAATTACAATAGCCTTACTTCATGTAGTGGTAAGTTAATTTTCAAAAAGTGTTTGTGAAATTTCTTTGTTATGGTGGAGATAAAATTCATTTTTCATTTCATTTCAATAGAATACTCACCCCTCGCACAGCCAGGACATATTTGAGGCCAAGCATACCCCCGTGACGAGCCTCCCAGTCGGGGTGATCTAGCAACTGCAGCAGCACTCTCATCAGGTATTCAACGCGCTCCTTACTCATCAGATTCACTACAGATCCTGTCAACAAAATCCAATCCATTCAACATCTTCACATCAGTCTCAATAAACTTACAAAAGATGCAAACATAGTGCAGCGGAGAAAGGTAGCTTCAAGATTGAGTCTTTAAGTGTAATGCATAAATTGCATGTTGTATTGAAACGGGTCGTATCATACCGTTCCACTATCCGCTACCAGAGAACGTCATAATTTAATGACATGCATTAACTTACATCAAACACTTCTAACTAGTTTATCTAATATAGCAGATTCATTTATGTACGACAGATGTATGGCTGATACAAAAAGCTTATCAGTAGCCAGGGTTAGATGTAAGATACCCATATTCTTCTCTTCGTGGTGACAAGCTAGTCAGTCATGACGTTGCTGGATGACTTCATTGTCAACAATCGATTCAACACCTATTGGATAAATAGGTCTAATGAAATTTTTAATTCTGTAAGAAAGATGACTGTATAAATAAATAATAATACTAGCTGAATTCGTCTACAGTATAAACAATGCAATAATTCCTTAATCACATGTCATAAGCACTCAAGTCCAAAACTGCAGTTTTAATAAAATGGAGTCCAAAGTTTTCTTGTATGTTCAAACATAATTTTCAAGAATATTTTTGATCCTATTACAATGAAACCTACAAAGTAGGTTCAAAATACACTAAACTTATTCATGATTCTATTATTGCAAAGTAATGAAAAAATAAAAAACTACTGATTTAATTATGACTTGAGTTGTTTGATCCATGAAAAAAGATGACATAAGAGAACTTAAGTCATTTTACCAAATGATACTTTACACCATCCAAACAGCAAGCTATTCACATTTTCAAACTAACAACAGTAAAGTGTTTATACCCAAGCATAGATTCCCAAAATTCTTCTGAAATACTTGACTTATAATGGTCTTGATAACGGAAGTAGGACTCAAGTGGTTTTACCAAAGAGTAGATCTCGAAATTCTACATCCGGATGTGAAATTATCTCATTTCTTTAAAAAGTGGACTTAAGTGCTAGTGTCAAATGACCAAGGAATTATTGGTGTATTTCTACTCATTAATAATATTCAATTGTATTGAATTTGTATTCTTATTAGTGTACATAACATACAAAAATGAAAACAAAATTAACTAATACATAAATAAAACTAAAATAGAAATACAATATACAGTATAGTAATAGTTTAGTTTCCTTTGAATGGTTCTAATTTTTTCTTTTGTTTTGTAATAATCGTATGAAAACTGGGTGAAATCAAATAACAAACCAATAACTTGAGAGCAGGTCTCGCGGACAGGGGCGACCACTTGGTCGGAGACATAGTCGCCGAACCTGTCCAGTGCCAACACACACACCAGTCGCAGTGACACGTCCTCCAGCCAGCTCTGGTGCATCTCCTCCATCTACAACAAATACAAATTACACACAAATTTCAACTACTGTATTTGAAAACGATTCCCGACCGGAATGGAAGGAATGAGAATTTTATAGGTGTAGGCTTAAAGAGGAATGAAGAAGGATTTTTTCGCATGTTTTTACAACTTGTTGCAAGAGTCGCTTCTCGCATCCCCTCCTTATCTCTCCAGTCACCTTCTCGCAAACCTCTGCATTCCATCTCTTTTCGAACTTGGATGGCCAACCACATTTCCTTGGCCTACCTCACTTTTGATGCTGGTTTGGAGTCCATTCAAAGACTCTCAATGGTATTCTCTCTGTATTCATTCGGCGTAAATGGCCATACCATTTTACTTCATTACTATTTGAAGTAGGATAAGAAGGGAAAAGTAGTAGGAAAGTAGGAGAAGTAGTTAGTTCTCACGAGATGTCAAACTATCATGCGAACTGATTAGTTGAAAAGTCATATGCGTCATCATAGTTCAAACTTGGATGGGTAAACTGTTGGCTTTATTTACTGAGACTTCCCAAATCGTATACCACTTGTTTCGAGAAATCGTTTGTATTTCTTGGGCCTAAGTTGTTTAATAACATCCCAATTGAAATCAAGAGGGTTCAGAATCAACTTGTTATTAAAAAAAGAATTCTTAGATGGCTCAGAGGTCTTATGCCTCACCTACTCTAGAACATGGTACGCCATAGTTCACAATTACATACAATAGTTAGTTTCAGATATTTCTTATAATTTGTTTTCTATATAATTAGGGCCGGTTTCCGAGCTCGGGATTTAGCTAAATTCTAGACTTTAAACAGCTGAGTTCTAGACTTTAAACAGCTGAAGTCAGAAAATTGGCTTTCCGAAACGGGGCGTAGTCGTAGTCATAGTCAAAGTCACGTTTAAATTAAATTTCGAAAAACTATAAAATTGAACACAAAATAAAATTAAGAGAAAATAATGTAAAGTTTCAGCTATTATGAATTATTTAGGAATGTTTCATTTCGTCAATTAAAAACCTTTTCCAATTATAGAAATGAGAAAATAAAGATTTATTTTGCTGCAACTATTTACTACGACTACGCCCCGTTTCGGAAAGCCAATTTTCTGACTTCAGCTGTTTAAAGTCTAGAACTTACCTAATTCCCGAGCTCGGAATGCGGCCCTATTTATATAGAAAACAAATTATAAGAAATATCTTAAACTAACTAATGTATGTAATTGTGAACTAAGCTATCTAATATTTTCTGTAATTGATGTAGTAGTTTTAGTTTTTTTTGGAAAATAAGCATTTATTTATTTGGAATCCTTAATCAAAGTAATTTCTTAGTCGCAATAAGCATTAGTAAGATGAGCTGTTATTGGAAAGTGTGCAAGGTGAGTGAATGGTTGCTAGTATTTTCTTTCTCTCTTCTTTTTCTTTCTTCATTTATCCATGAATTCAAAATTAATTTAGGTGATATTCATTCCTACTTGCAAACGTGGAGTACTTATACTCCCAGCAAGTAGTATTTTTTATTCGAATTCACAAATTTATTTCTAATAGAACATACTAGTATCTATTTTATTAATATTTTTCAAATTATTTTTTATCTAACTGAGCTATGTGTTTTTGTTTTTCTTATTGATTCTGATTGTAAATATTGTAAGTTTGAATAAATAAAATTTGAATTTGTAAAAAAAATGAATAACTCTGAATGTAACAGATTATAATAAATGCGACCATAAAACCATATGCTTATGTAACCCTGGGTTAGAGTTGAACGTGAATGGTGCAAGTAAACCATTATTTTTTAAATTTATTTGTTCACAGACAATAGATAAAATTCAAGTGTAAACAACATTCGCCCAAAACTGCTTTCAACCATTATTTAAAATGAACAGTCCAGAGGTTATGAAGAATTCATGATTTGATTTACACACAATTTCAAGTCCGAAAAAATGTTTCAACTGGAATATGTAATATTATGAAGGTGCATAAGTAAATATTTTAACAAATATAATTTCTATTTGAGCATTATACAATTGAAGCCTTTCGAAATACTTGAATATAGTCAGAAATAAAACATCAAAATTATCCCTGATTGAATTTGTTTGTAATAGATAAAACTATCAAGTTTTTCATAAAATTTTTCAAAGAATAAGAAAATTGAAATTGTGATACATAACCTATATTTGGACTGGTGTATCAATTGGAAGAGTTTTGCAAAATCATAAGTTTCATAATTGTGAATATTGTAACAAATAAAACCATTCTTGTCTGAGTAATTTAAAGGGTATTCCTTTCAACCACCGATCGCATAATACCTAACCTAACCTAACCATAACACAAGTGATAAAGGGGTTATGTTCACAGAACTGAACAGTGTATTCGTCCCAACAAACTATGGGTATGATCACATTGGATGCGTGTATGTGCAAGTGCACGTCAGATCATGCAAATGCCGAGAAACAAAATCTGGAAAGAGCCATTGAAACACTTTTTGACTGGGCTGCAGCTGTTCACACTGAATGTAACCAGCAAGTGCACGTGTTCAGTGTGAGTGTTCCTACTGCTCTTTCCAGATTTTGTTTCTCATCAGCGCGCTTGGTCATGCATGACCGACCGACCACACTTGCACATCAACGCATTCAATGTGATCATAGGAATAATGTTTGCACTAACCTGACTAGACGGCATATCGGCAGACTTGCCGGCTCCACGGCCATGAATCCTAATGAGTTCCCTGAGCGCAGTGGCGGCTCCGTGCCTCACTTCCCAGTTCAGGCTGAACAGCGACGAGCACAGGCCTTCCGCAAACGATTCCAGCGGCCAATCCACTGCCTGAATTTAATAAAGGGTGTTGGTTATAAGAAATGTCCAGTTCTAAATAAGTTTTGTACTTTTGATTTCTCAATTTATAATACACGAGCAGGTGATACCCGTGCTCCGCAAGGGTCTGTGAAATCACAAATAGAATGAAATTAGTTTTATAGCTCCATACTGATTTAAAAAGTTTCAACTACTGTAATAATTTACAATAGAAAAAATATTTGATTTGATTACCTTACTTGAACTTTGTATCAAAAATTAAATGAATTTGTTCTATTTATTAAAATTATAATTAACTGATTAATAACAATGAAAATATACCTTTAACTATGCTCGGTAAATTAAGAATCTTTATTCAAGATTTCAGGTTAATCAGTTCAGTAGTTCAAACGACATGAATCTCAATATATTTTTATACATCCCTCAAATAGCTTACAGCTAGAGGGATACTATCGAACTGTTATAATATTCAAATATAGTGAAACATGTATTTAGCATCCCGTACATGTATAAGCCAATTCCTTCCTTTATATAATTATATAGAAGATGTTTTAGTGTTTTCAAAGTTTTAAATAAAGGCATTTATCACTTATCCATCTTACAAATAAGCTACAAAAAAAATGTTTTCATGCAAACCAAAATAAATATAAACATTGTCGCTTTTAGCTAGAAATGCTCAATCTCAAAAATTATTCCAACAGAGAAGTGAAACTCACAGCTCCTATACAGAAACCCTTAAACAATAAACCTAGTCTACTGTTAAAACTGAAATAATAAATTAGCCATGAATTCTAATTTCTTGTAATGCTGAATAAAAAGACTAGATGTTGTCCAACCACTGAGTAGAGTTCACCGGAGATTGATAATGGTGTGTAACAACTGGAACCGGTATCTTGTTTTTTAATAAATCTGTGGTTGGAGAACATCTAGTCTTTTTATTCAGTATGGAATCCGAAGTAGAGTAGATTTCACCGGAGATTGATAAAGGTGTAACAACCGAAACTGGTATCTCGTTTTTTTATAAATCTGTGGTTGGACAACATTTAGTATATTTATTCAGTATGGAGTACGAAGTAGAGTAGAGTTCACCGGAGATTGATAAAGGTGTAACAACCGAAACCGGTATCTCGTTTTTTATAAATCTGTGGTAGGACACAACACCTAGTCTTTTTATTAAGTATGGACTACTACCAAAATATCACCTTTAAAACTACTCAGAAAGTTTTTTTGGTGCCTTTGGTTTTTAGTGAACCAAAAATGATAACAATAAAAAACATACCTCAGGTCCCCAAACGCCAGTCATATCAGGCACACTCTCCCCGGGTGTGGTTGGGGGTTCCTCCACCTCCTCCTGTTTGATCCTTTTGCGCTCGGGCTCCTCCACCCCCGACCCTCCATCGTCAGGCTGGTCGCAGCTCGCGTCGCGCGACTTCTGTCGCATCATCGCCTGTCGCGCCTTCCGCTTCTCGCGGTTCATTTCGCGCGAGCTCAGTCCGCTGACGTTCACTACCTCACTCACGTTCAGCTACAACAAACGACAAACAGCTATTAAATGAGTGAACGAATTAATTTAATAGGTTAAATAAATCAAGTTTTATGAATGGGTTCAACTATGATTATTATCATCTTTATCTGTGTGGAAGTGTAGACGAGGGTAATAAGCATTAGTAAGATGAGCTGTTATTGGAAAGTGTGCAAGGTGAGTGAATGTGAGAGTGAATGGTTGCTAGTCTTTTCTTTCTCTCTTCTTTTTATTTCTCCATTTAATCATGTGATACCAAATTAATTAAAGTGATATTCATTCCTGCTTGCAAACGTGGAGTATTTTATACTTCCAGCAAGTAGTATTTTTTATTCCAATTCACAAATTTCTTTCTAATAAAACATACCAGTATCTATTTTATTAATCTTCTATTAATTATTTTTTATCTTGCTGAGCTGTGTGTTTTTGTTTTTCTTACTGATTCTGATTGTAAATATTGTCAGTTTGAATAAATAAAATTTGAATTTGAGTCTTCCATGAATTTATTTTGCTATTTTGTACAGACACAGTATTATTCCAATTGCTAATTCATAGAGAAACAATGCAGTACCTTATTAGATGGAGACTGCGGAGTGGAGCTCGGTTTGATATCTTCGGCCGAGATCAGCATGGAAGCCAGTGCAGTCGTCTCATGACCCAGTTGTAGCAGTCGGGTGTTCAGCTGTTGCCGCTCGCGAGCCAGTCTTTCAACTCATTTCTGAGGAAGCCTCAACAATAATAATTATTGCAAGCACAACCAAAGGCCAATTAGTGGCCTATTATAAAAGACAAACAATTTCATTCCTTTGTGACATGTAGCTTTCTGCTCTGACAACACTAGAGCTGAATTATGAATATATATAATTTCTATTTTTCTATAATCTGTTGATATGATAAGTTCTTTAATATGATAAGGAGAAGAAAAGGAGGATGATAAGAATAATGAGAAAAATAAGAAGATTTTATTATTATTCTCAGCTCTTCATCTTCTTCACGTTCTCTTCCTCTTCCTCCTCCATTCTCATCTTCATTTTCTTCTTCTTCTCCTTATTCTTCTTCTGCTATTTCTTTGTTTCTTCTTTTTCTCCTCCTCTTCTTCCTCCTCCTAGAAGAATAAGAAGACACGAAGAAATAGCAGAAGAAGAATAAGATGGAGATGAATAAAATGAAGATAAAAATGGAGGAGGAGGAGCTGAAGGAAGAGGAGGAGAAGGAGAAGAAGAAGAAGAATAAGAAGACACGAAGAAATAGCAGAAGAAGAATAAGAAGACACGAAGAAATAGCAGAAGAAGAATAAGATGGAGATGAATAAAATGAAGATAAAAATGGAGGAGGAGGAGCTGAAGGAAGAGGAGCAGAAGGAGAAGGAGAAGAAGAAGAAGAAGAAGGGGAAGAAGGAGGTGATGGAGTAGGAGGAAGTGTGAGTGTTAACTATTGTTAACTATTATTAGGAGGAGAATCTCTTTTTTCAGAAAAATTATGGCTTCCATATACTTGATCAGGAAATAGTTTTCTGGTTGAATCTCTCTAATTAGAAACTACAACAAAATATAAGGGTGAATATAATTATATTAAAGCATGCATACCGCGTGGGGAATTTTCAGTAATTATTGAGAATTGTATTGAATACTTGCTCTCGTATTGTGAAACACATATTTCTCATTTATAATTTGTGAGAGGAATTCTCAAATGATACTTGTTCTCTTATTGTTAAACTCTCATTCTTTATTTTTTATTTGTGAAAAGGAAAACCAACTCTTCATGATCCAATAATAATGTATTTAATAAAAATGAATCATTAATTGAAAAGTATATGTATGATTATGAATTCATACTATAAGTACCCTACAATATATATTCCTTCTGAAAAAATGATAATTCTCTAAGACAAGTGGATTGGTTGAATGCCTGTTTGAAAGACTACGAAAGGATGACAACCTCTTCAACCAACTCGGAGGGCATTTCTATTCTAGAAATTTAACTCTCATACACTTAAAACAGGATAATGTGTGGTAAATTCCAATTTCTTCCAAACTCCACATTATTTTCCTATAATCGGAGAGAATAGTTGGGCATATTTTAAGATATTTTTTAAAATTGCAATTTATTCAGTTTATAACGCTTTTATGATGTGAGTGTTATCAAATTCAAATTCAAATATTCTTTACTCCATACAAAAAACAGATTACATTGTAATACAGAGCATGTTTTACTGGAATACCCCTACAAGACTATTCGTCTGAGTGTAGGGGGTGGGTTCCTGTTACAGTGGGTAGCCAATAGTCTATTCATAATATTATATAGGTAATAGAATGTCCGACTTTAACAAGAAGAAGGTAAGTATAAGATAGTTTGTATTATAATTATGAAATTAAAAATTACCTATTACATTGTACATTGACGAAATTTCATAAACAGAAAAAGATTGAAAAGAGTAACATATATATTATACAGATTCGAGAATTGGAATATGAATAAATTCTTGAGATTGCATGAGTGGAATATATTTTGTATATACTTATTGTAAAAAATAATGGTAGCTTCTCATATAAAAAGTTACCGAGGAACAGAAACCAGCCGATTCCACAGTGACTATTGAAAAGAATATAGTAATGAAGATGTGTAAATCTATAAACGATTAAATAAAGTATGTGGTAAATATAAAGAGAAGAAAGGTAAGTTATGAAAATTTATAAGCTCTCAAAAATGAAAAAAAATCTATGTATGTATAAGAAAAGCTATCAAATTAATAGAGATGATCTTAGTGCCAATAAACAGACTGAAGCAGGCTTTCTGACGACTCCCAGCCCAGGCGGTATAGCCACCCCTCCACCTTACTCTTGAATGCAGCCACACTGCATTCATCCATATCAGTTCTTATCTCAGCGGGCAAATTACGATAGACCATTTGAGCCAAATAAAAAGGTGTCCTCAGCTCCACTCCATGAACCACCTGCGGCGTCGCAAAACCGAAGTTAGCTCTATACCGTGTAGGATAGGTATGTAAAATATCTGATAAAATTTTAAGTTTATTAGTTTTTATGTAGATCAATAAAGATTTAATGTACAATTGCCTTACATTTAAAACTGTAAATTCTGTAAAAAGTTGTGCTTTTGGATATCGGCATTCCTTATTTAAAACAGTTTTGATCATTTATCCTAATAAATAGGATGCAAAGAACTTATAACAGCTCGTCTGGGCGCCTAGATGTCTTCTGGTTTTCTCGCGCTAAATTCCGGAGAGCGTTATATGATAATTAAATCTTGTGTAAGCATGATCTGATCAAATGAATAGTTGGTGTATAACTGCGCGAGGTCTACTGTTCACAGAACTACTAGCAGTTTTGTGAACAGTAGACCTCACGCAGTATTCTCATCCACCTGATTGAAACTATAGACCTTATGGAAATACAGCAATAGACTGGCTTCTCCACACATCTGTGTAATCACTTGTCAGCTGATTTATGATGAATAATTCTTTAATCTGACTTTTACTGTAATATCGACTTATGAAGGAGGCTCCTTTTACCTTTCATATTATCCTTGAAATGCAAAATTTCCAAAAACCTTGTATATACGTCGACGCGCAATTAAAAAGGAACATACCTGTCAAATTTCATGAAAATCTATTACCGCGTTTCGCCGTAAATGCGCAACTTATAAACATTTGAACATTTAAACATGTAAACATTCTAACATGTAAACATTAAGAGAAATGCCTAACCGTCGACATGAATCTTAGACCTCACTTCGCTCGGTCAAATATCAAGTTATGATGTTCATTTCTCTTCTTTTCTGATACTTTTTTTAGCAGTCAGTCCAGTAGGAAATTCATAAACTAAAAAAAAACTACTCAAGTTTCATGATATTACGTGATAATAAATATTAATATGTTATAACAATAAAATAAATAATAATTTTATTAAGTGCAATGAAAGTGAAACGAGCTCTAATGTGTCTCCAAATTTATTATTAATCTTGGTAAACAGATCTTAAAATTAGCATTGCATTATGTTGATGATGTTATTATTGTTATAAAATAATGATATTGAATGTTGATTGGCGAAATGGAAACATGGGTCTGATTTCTGATTACAAAGTTTCTTCCTTTAATTGACATCTAATGAATTGCGTGTGTTTTCTGTGTGAGTTTACCAAGGTTAATTGAATGGAACAATATGCCCACAACCCGGATGTTACACCGTTAGAGTTTTCTGTTTGGGGGCATTAAGCATTGGGGAGTCCGATGGTAGCAAGCATTCAAGAGAGACATCAGTGTTTTCAACACCCACCATTGAACGATTCTTATAATCAACCGTGACAAGTCCTTTCTGTGTGAAACACAAAATGCAATAGCCAAAAAGGTATCAGAGAAACGAAGTTCTCCATTATATTATAATGGTACGATACTCAGTTTTCAAAAAAGTGACCAGCACTGATGCCGACTCCATAAGGTCTGGGTAGGTAGGTAGGTAGGTAGGCTGTGGAGCCCACCCAAAAAATATTTTGGGGGGCTGAGTCCATAAAAAATTCTGATCAATTATATGGAAAAAACCCCTCCCCAGACCCCTAACCAATGAGCCCACCCAAAGATTTTGATAAGTCGGCGCCCATGGTGGCCAGGGTATAAAAGTGATAAATTCAGAATCTTCATGTTCAAATGCATGTTAAACAGCTCATTAGTTAATAATAGTCCAGTTACGAGATAGTGAAAAAGGGCAGTTTTGATAATTAGTTCCGAAAACGCAACATTTTTCGGGTAATGATTCTGGAGTATTGGATATCTTTACAAAAGTTGACCTTATAGAGCAAGTGAGAGAAAAATGAGTATATTGTGATTCCAGGCTATTAATTATGTATACTAACATCCTGCAAAATTCAGCTTCACCAAATATTATGGATAGGGTGACTTATGTAGTTTAAATGAATGTAATAATAGTAATACATCAGCTTCTTCTTCTTTTCTCATGTTATCTTATTCTCTTCATCTCCTACTTATTTTTCTTCATCATCATGTTGTAGCTCTTCTTCTTTTTCTCCTTCTTCTGCTTCTTACTATTATCTTTTTGTCATCATGTTCTATTATTTATTCTTCTTCTTCTACTCAAAATCGTCATTTTATTCTTATCATCTACTCATCTTCTTCTTTTTCTTCTCCTCTTCTCCATCATTCTATTCTTCCTCTTCTTCTCCTTCTTCTTCTTCTTTCTTCTTCTCATTGAAGAAAGAGAAGAATGGGAAGGAGTAGCAAGATAGAAATAAGAAGTGGTAGAACATGAAGAAGATTAGATAGTGGAAGAAGAAGGAAGAAATCTTCTTCTTCTTCTTCTTCTTCTTCTACGAGGAGGAAGAGAAAAAGAAGAAGAAGGAGTAGCATATGAGAGAAATAAGAATTAGTGGATCATGAAGGAGGAGAAGAGGATAAGAAAGATGAAGATATACTATACAATAGTGATAGAAAATAATAAATATTTAGAAGATGATGAACTGAAAACTTCATATTTTCTTCTTCTTCTACTTCTCTTTTTCTTATTCCTTTACTTCTTCTTTACATAGAATTCTCATTCTTACAGAACACAGAGTAATATAAATGATACAGTCATGATTCAGCTGTGAGAATGTTGGGATGAAATGCAAAGAAAACAGAAGGCGGTTGAATAATATTATTATCACAATAGTCCTATAATTGCTATAATTGCTTCACATGTTGACAGGTGTCTGGTGCCGAGTTGACTGTGTGTGTGCATCTGTGTGGTGTGTGTGTGTGTGTGATAGTGTGAAGGAGTGAGGGGCGACTACCTGTCAGTGGAGTGGGTGATAGAGTTGTTGTGAGGACGGAGTGCGGAAGGGGGGTGAGCGAGACCGGAGTAGGGTTCTGCGCGCAGTCTACAATCTGGCAAAGGAACTACCTCGATTACGCATGAACAGTATGTCCTATTCCGCTAGCCTTCTGTAGTAATTCTGTGCTATATCATAAAGAAACTTTGAAAAAATAATAAATAATTAATTATTCTATTTTTTATGTTTCCTGGACATAAGGAGATTGTATTTAACAAAATAACATTTCCCCACTGCTAAGCACGGGTTACCTGCTAGTAATTAAATAATTCTATGCTGATTAGGATAATGGTTTTATAATGAATTACTTATTATGACAGTCTGTCATATTTATTGAATTTTTCCAGTTTATCGCAAGATAATTTCATATCTTGGGCTTCTGAGACCAAACTCCCCAATTATTGTTGTAATTTTACGTTTATGACACAATGTTAAATACATTATTCAAATATTCACCAGGTTCAAAAGAACTTGGACAGCTAAGACTTCTTTCTATATTTACTATTCCAGACGTATCAATGTAGTAAGTAAATTAACATAATTTGGTGGTGCCTTGAAACCAAACCAGCATGATGGAGAAATTTCAAGCAACTTCAATACAACTCAACCTAATCTTAATCAAAATATAAAAATTTTGGTGAAAATATATTTCAGAATTATTTGATTTGAAATGAAAAATTTAACCTAATGCAATATTATCATATTCCAAATTATTTTAGTCAAATGATCCTTGTTTATTTTTGTCAAGGGTTATAAAACACGCTTGTGTTTTGATAGATGATGATATCCGTATGAAAATATATAAATATGATGAAGATAAACCGTAAATGAACTATAGCTGTACTAGAACTATCACCGAAATAATTTGTCACGGTTCTTTATTGCTGTCATTTCCGTTAGGTTACTAAGCCAGCGAGCAATTTATTTCAGACCACACGAATGATTATTTAATTTTGTACTGTTTATAATGCAGGACAGCACTTACAAATCCGATAAAGTACATCAAAAACGTGGGCGAGGAAAAATCACCGACAATTTTTATCATAATGTATGTTCGACTTTAGATAGAGCACGTACCGCATTTGTCATTCGACAATTTTATCAATAATCTAGTTTAGCATGGAAGAAATGCCATAAAAAATAAAACATGATCAATTACATTGACACTGAATTCGACGACCTAGAATGACTCACAATGAAATTTAAAAATAGAAATGTATTTCAGCTTTAGGAGAATACCTAATAACGATGATGATCAAGAATCGACTGAGTTTGAAACAAAACCGTCCATATTTCAGCAATATTTGTTAAAAAAAAAACATTTAATTCGTCTCGGATGACCCACCATGAAGACTTGCAAATTGAGTCGTATTTTCAGATTCACAAAGAAGCCTGATTAACGATGAAAATCAAGAATTGGCCAAGCTTGAAACAAGACTTTCGATACTATACATGGCAATATTCGTAAGTTTAGGGAAAAAATGAATTAAAAAAAAAAAACAATATTTGTAAGATTGCCACCAAGCAATGTTAAAATGATACATAAAAATTCAAGAAGAGACAACAGATTATAACTTAACTTAGCTATATTTTCTCTATGGTTTAAGATAATGAAGAATTGTATAAAAAATTAATCGATTAGGAAAGTAGAATTATTTCAGGATAGCAACGAAAAAATTATTATTGGACAAGATAATGTATTAGGCTATAAGTCAGAAGTATGATATTTTCACGAATTTTTGCAACATAACCTATTAAGAGGAAAATTATCATATACGTTTTACCTTAAAACTACATCACTGACAATTTGCAATAAAAAGCACGGTAAGGTAAAATATTATTGGATGAGATAATAAAATTCCATGATAACTAACACCTATTAAAATTAAATTGCCAGATCTCTTACCTTCTTGATCGGCCTCTGCATCATACTCTTTGCCTTCGGATCCCATCAGACAATCACTTTTCGAAATCACATTTTTCAAATCAAAATTCGAAAATGTCAATCGACCACTTTGCCATACATCTTTTTCTGAAACAAGTAAATAAATAAACTAACAAATAACATCACAAATAAGTTATAGTAGTATAAGCTAGTAACGGCTGTACAGCAGTACCTAGAGCATTGTACTCAAAGCACTCCCTCACTTTACAAATTATTTCAATTAACATTATTTTATTTTTATTATTTTCAACATATCAAGGCCCGGTTTCTAGGACACGTATTACATCTAATCAACTCAGTTATTGAATTTATACTGTAGGTTATAAGTTATATAAAGTAGCACATTCGATTTATTTTTTCAATTAATAAAGTTGATAGGCCTAGTGGTTCTGATAACATAAAGTTGTTTTCATTCGAAATTTCTGTTAACTGACTTCCTTACTCTTCACCAGCACTCGAACGAAGGTTTTGCTGGTGTCGCTAAATCAGTATAAAAGATTGAAACGTTTTATTTCTAGTTCTAAGTGATGATTCTGAGTATATTACATACAAGTGTATTGTGTAAGCTGTAGGCATCTAACACATCTGTTCAGAACCTAATTAATAATGAATATCGGGGCACCGAGCTACGCTCGTTATTTATTTATTGATAAACAGAACACAATTCTTTAAAATGATTGGGGAAGGACTAACAGGCACAGCACAAAACTGTTTCCTCCCCGAATTTTTATTTATACACTATAAATAGTCCAAAAAGTAGGTTATGTTCCATACTCTTGAATTCAGGTCCAAATTTCAGTCCAAACATTTGAAAACAGAAAAGTTCTAATTTAGATTGGTTACAAACCAAATTGATTAACAAAATAACACTCACTAATCACTTAAAACTGTAAAACAATGATTAAATTTGAAAATTTGTATATACTATAATTTAAAATGATATACCATGTAATGGCAACAAATCAGATTATTTTGATCAAGTCGATTAAAATTTCTAGATATTTCTCGTGAGATAATCTGATTGATTACACAGCTGAACGTAATCTCTCTCCCACACAGGCACACGCATCTTCTGTTATCGACAGACGACGAAATTATCATCTGTTTTTCCAAGGATGAATAATTATTATAATTTTCATGTCCTTCAGCGAGTTTTCCCAGGGATGAGATCTAGTGCAATCGATTTTTTTATATCATAAACCTACTATGTTCCAAATTTCGTGAAAATCGTTAGAGCCGTATTCGAGATCCGTTTGACATGAACCATTATAACCAAAAAAATATATACAGAAATTTCTCGCTTAATATAAAAGGATTTAAAGATGAAAGAGTAGGTTAGGGAGGTTGAGTTTATGCTTTTAAATGTCAATATTTTGATATTATTCGAAATACAGTGTACAGTTATCATTGTTTAATGGTGCTACATTCGATATTATCGATAATACGCAAACCAGATAAGGAACTGTCCCCGAACATGATGTATGAAATAAAGCGAGGATTCAGGTAGTGACTGACCAGGCTTGCAATCAGTGCCGGCCGGATCCCAGAGCGGCACACTATCCAGCACGGCCTGGACGGCGGCACTGGCCGCGATGCGGGTCTCCCAGACCGGCGAGCGGATGAGCGCATTCAGGCGACCTAGCAGCTTGTGCAACTCGTGCGGGTAGAGCCGCTGCACCTCGCCCAGCTGCGTGGCGGCCGCGCGCCGCGTCACCGCTGACGAACCCGTTTCTAGCAGCACAAACAGCCGGTCTAGTCTGCAACGCAAATAACATCAAATATTTTTCATTCCTCCGCTTGAAAAAACACAGTATGAATGCCAGTTGTATCAAATATCAGTCATTGTATTGAGTTTAAAATTGACATAGGCTAGATCTATAATCAACTTTTATAAAATACTTTATTCCCTATTGGACCTGTGTTGAGGACTCTTCAAATTTTGCTACACTACGCTGAAATGATGAAGCCGTCCCCTCTCCCAACATACGCTATGTGAACGGGACAGATATGTAGCTTGGATTTAACTTCGAACGGTGATCGGAGATTTGACCAGTATATGAACACAGAAGATATATCTGACCGCAATAGAGCCCTCAGTGTAGTATCGTACAAGATGCTTTGGGGTCTCTAGTTTTAAATTAAAAAATATTGTTTTAAGACTATTCTCTCTTTATTTTGGCTAAGTACATAAAATGTACTAATTACGGAAGAAAGAAGTAACTGGTTTATAAGTGAAGTATGATGCGATCAGAACCTTTTACTTTTAATTATAAGGTGAATACTGGTGAGAATCAGTATTTGACTTAAGCTAGATTAAGTTTATAATTAAGTTATTTCTTCTACGTAAGCACTGGAATTTATCAGTATTTAAGATGCATAACTTGCAGGACACTATCTGCTAGTGTTTTGCCATCGATTCTTCAAGTAATTCATCTGGTTTAGTTCAATTAATCTATTTAGTTCTTTAAAACTGTTAACTTACTGTAAATTGAACGAGTGCAATTACTCACCTTGACGTCATTATTGATAACTAAAATATTCACAGCCGAAGCCTTATAACTATTCAGTCTTCACCTCAATTTCAAGTCATATTTCTGGAATGAAAACAAAAAAAAAATAGGATTAGGATTTAGTGCAAGTAAATTTAGCAATAGCCAAATATAACTTGGTTTCCACATTAAATGAAAATTATTCAAGATAATACAAGCAAATATATCATCTCTACTAAGGGTCCAATCCCTTAGTGATGACTCTACGATTCTAGCCGCGCGGCTAAAGCCGTTCAGTCGCTATCGGCTGTAGCCTTTACTATATTATATTCATTCAACTCATAATTTCATTAATAATAATAATCAGTTTATTTCCATATCAAGCAAGATTACAAGACCGTCAGTTTTTCCTAATCTCTAACATTTTTTTAAAGAAACATATACACTAGACAGTACAAAAAAGGGAGTTAAACAGTGAATCTATAAATTAAATAAATATACAATATCATATAGTAATATGATTGATATTAGTAGTCACTATCGGCCTGTCTCCCAAGATCTTTCTTGAGATTTTAATTGGTTGCCTTTGAGGGATTTTATGTGCTCTGGCAATTTATTGAAAAATATGACCCCTTTAATAAATGGATCATTCTCTGTTAGTTACTTATTTACCCTTATCCTGTGATAAAATTTAGAGTTTCTAGTTTTCTTGCTATGTATGTCACTTGAAGCAGTCATTTTATGTGAATTTTTGTGGATGAAGATTATGGTTTTATATATGTAGAGAGCATAAACTGTCAATATTTTATAGTTTTGAAATGTAGTTCTACAAGAGTCTCTATATCCTAGTCCGAAAATATATCTCAATATTCTTTTTTGAACGAGAAAATGCCTATTCAAGTATTTATTGGCAGCTTCTCCCCATATCTCTATACCATAGGCTAGATGAGAGTGCACGATTCCATAATAAACCAGAAGAAGCCGATCTTCAGTTAAATATTTGGATATCCTTTTATGAATGTAAGAATTTCTATTTATTTTATTGTGATGTAATTGATATGACTTCCCAGGTCAGTTTTTCATCAATGTGAATACCAAGAAAATTCACCTTTTTCCTTACTTCTAGAGGTAAATATCTACGAGAGCAGTTTGGATCCAGTGAAAATTGCTTGCAAGCGTCAAAGAGCACAACATTGGTTTTTTCAGGGTTGACAATTAAAGCAATGGAGTTGAAGTATTTTGTTATTTCTGCAAGAGCCTGTCTATTTAATGTCTCCAACTGTGCAGTACAACTGTCCCATGTTAGCAGAGATGTATCATCTGCATATAATACTATTAGGCTGTTCAATATTTTAGGCATATCATTTACATAGATTAAAAAAGGAGGGGTCCAAGGATAGATCCCTGGTGTACATCCTTTTATACAATTTTCAAATTTGATCTGACTTTCGTACTTGCATTTTGAACCTCTAAGTCAATTTCTGTACATTGCAGCCTGTTTGAAAGATATGTCTCCAAAAGTTTCAATGCTAGACCTCCAATACCACGTTTTGTTAATACTATAGAATGGTCAACTGAGTCAAAAGCCTTTGAAAGGTCAATGAAAGTACCTGAAATAGGTTATTTTGGTCAAGGCATTCGTAAATCTTTTAGGTGAACTTAGCAATTGCATTTATTGTGGATAAGTCTCTTCTAAACCCAAATTAAAGTCTTTGTTGAATATATTCTCTTTTGAGAAAAAATTAACAAAACGGTTGTATAGTAGTTTCTCGAAGATTTTGCTGAAATTTGATAGAAGTTGATTTAAATCGAGGTAACATTTTATAGGCTAGGTCACTGGAGATTTGCTATGTGAAACATCGCATGAATAAATATAACTTAGGGTGGAGGTTACAGACGCTTGCGATTGAGCGGCTATAGCCGCGCGGTTGTCGCTAAGAAATTGCATCTTGCAAAATAGACCTGTCGCAAGGTCTAGATGAAATGTTTCCTAAGACACCAATACCGTACCGTACACTAGGATATGACCTGAAAAAAAAAATTATTTTTCAAGTCAAAAACCTAACCAAACAGTGGTAATATTAACAATAACTGTTCTAGCCTATACAGGTAAAAATTTCAACCAGAACTAAATATATATCAAAAAGTAAGCAGGGTATAACAAACAAAATTGATTATGAATAGGCTAAATTAATAGGAAAGGGGAAAATCTGGAAAATGAATCATTTTAATAAGAGCAAAATAAAATTGTTTAAAAAGAAGGAAAGGAAAATCATTGAAAGTATGCTTGGGTGAATTCTGTTCTCATCAAATGTACTGTATTCAGTGTAATTTGGCGTCGATAGACTGACAGAAACTTATACGTCAAATTCTGCAAAAAGCAATTATCAATATGTTGATAAAACGTGGCTGATAATTGTGCTGACATTATCTACGTATGAAAACAAGTTTATTCACTCATGAACCAGTTTTAAAAAGAAAATAGAACGTTTTATTGTGTTTGACAGAGTGGGGTAACCAATGGCAAAAATAACCTAAAACAGCGACATCAGAACACAAAGTCAATTTTTACCTGGGGTACTCCTTATGTGCAAATTAGACATATGTGTCTTATCCGTAATCCAAGATGAAATATGTAACATTTTTTAAATAGGTAACACAGATTTCTTCTAAAAACACGCCTATTCCACAGGGAGAAAGGCATTCTGGAACAGTCACATTTATACTGACAGCCATATTGCTGATGGGTCCAAATTTTATTCAAGCATTGGCCTCTGATTGGTTGACCGGCCGCCTCTTTGTTACGGTCTAGCCAACATTGTCAGCTGAAAAAGAACAGATGTTCATTTTCATGTCAAAATAAAATTGCAAACTTTGGAATTGTCATCTCAATTTGATAAGTTTTAAACTTATGGATTCATATTTTCTTTTTTAGAGCTTGAGTAGTTGATTGTCTATTTTGCTGACAATATTTCTTGAACATCATTATATTTTTTACGTTGGCAACTTTGTACGGTACGAAAATGCGGCTTTTCAATTTGAATATTTTATTGGAACCTTTGGTTTGTTACAAATGCAACATAATATTGAATACATTGTAACAGAATACATGTGTAGGCATATTCTGTGCTTTTGTAGAAAAAATTCATCATGTCCAAATCAAAGAATCAATTATTGCAAAAATCTTGCTGTAAAATATAAAGTTCTAAAGTTAAATATTTTGCTACGGTAACTGTTTTTTTTTAAATTCGTATTGTAAAGCTGGGTTTAACAAAATGTTAATAGCTTAATCCTTATAGATTCTATTAGATTGAACGGAACTTGACAAATACATATGTTCATCATGTGTTTGATAAGTTCTATTCAATACAATAGAATCTATAAGGATTAAGTTATTAACATTTTGTTAATAACTTTGGTGTGAACCCAGCTTTAAGCCTATTTCTAAAAAAAATAAACCTTATCCTCCAGACTCAACTGTCCTGCGTAATCTTATAACTCCTATTCAGGATAAATTTTTCACATTTTATAATTTCAATGATTTGATAATTGCCTTTTTTAGACTTACCGGCGACTTCAACAGGAATTACAATTTCTTCTCAATAGCATAAACTATTTGAGTCGAGGTGCTGCAAACATAAACCAAATTACTACCTGAAGCAACTAGAGGACACTGGAACTATTACTGCAGTCTTATCCTTTACGGCTGTCTTACTGGATGGCTCTCAAAAATTTGTAGACACAGCAGCTAATTCAATCAGCCTATGACTATTGAGTCTTGAAGGTACGGTATTCGATATTCATCTGGATTTCTAAGTTTAGGTCACTATGCTTCATATTAATTTATCGATACAGGTTCTCAGGTAATTTATCTAGTATTATTCTCGTCTTCACTGTGCATGAAGTTCAAAACTGAACTATTAAATTAATTTTAAATTAATTTCATGTTTTTCCTTTTCTTCAATATTTTTCATTATTACCTTATCAATTGTTTCTGTAAACGTCCTTAGCATCAAGCTGTGAACATTACTATCTGTTTTGTTCTTTATACTGTAATATTATGTAAATAAACAGAACTCATTTCCCAGACCCAGACTGTGTCTTTGTAAAAAATATTCACAATATTTTAATTGATACTGCAGATGTATTTTATTTTGTTGATAAAGATTTATTTGATTCGATTTGGTAGCACGGTATCTTTGAAATCATATAAAGATAGAATCATGGAAGTGCTGGAAATACACTGCATTAAATTGCGAATGCACTGCATTTTATTTTTTAATATCAGTCTTAAAACTACATTGAAAATCTATATCTTTGTTATATTTCAGGGAGAAACCACAAAATTCCATAAATGAAACAAGGCTTATAAGATGTAATTTATATTCATTGACATAATTTACAATTTGAGTCATTCTTTCACAGCAACCAAATTTCAATACAGAGATAACATGACTGAAGATTTGAGAAATTAAATTGAAAATATTCATACATTCACTACAAAGATGAGAATTATTTACAAAACACAAGAATTATAAATTCCAGTTCAAGTTACATATAAGCACCTAACTCGCAATATCATAGAAATCTGTAATAATAAAAGATGTATCGCATAATTTTTTGACTATCTAAAAAATGTACATTAATACCGGTACACTAATATTATATGATAACACTCTTTGGTAATGACGAAGCTGCTTGCTGTGTATAATAATATTAATTATATTCTTTTGTACACAAAAGTAGCTTATAATAACCACAAATACACTGACAACTTTTGAGAGTAGTACAAAATGACATGAGAAATTTCAATAGAGAATTAACTATCAATACTGTCTGGAATGGTTCACTAAACCTCATTACCTATTTATTAGCTTAAACTACATTTACACCGGTTCATTGTTATAAAGCTGATTATGCTTCTGAATATTAAACTCTACTCTCAATTTGTTAATATCAAATTGTTTTGTACTATTCAAATGTTCATTTATTTTGAATTAATTTACAATATATATTTAATGGATGAACACTGACTTTCAACAGTAAAACTACAGTATTTTTCTACTCCCACGTACATTACACTTCTAGCAACCAATCATTCACTCGCAAAAGATGAACATTTAATACAATAAATAATATTGATTCATACTTTATTTACATGATAAAATTACAATTACGAGTAGAAATATTGATGGCAGCCACAATGCTTTGATTATAGCAATTGTCATATATTTATTGAAACAACTAAACAATCTACACCCATAAGAAGTTAAGAATTCAATTATTATATAGATAGACAACCAATATTTTGATACAGATATATGTGATAGAAGATGTAAGTTACAATAATTATAAATAAATAATCACATTATTTATACTACAAAAACGATTATTAATTGAACAACCATCAAGGTATCAAACCTGTCATTATCAATTTGATATAATATCATGTAAGCTATAAAAATTTTATAAAAAGATATAAAAACTCTTATCATTGAACTTTTTTTAATAAAATGGCACGAGAGGAAACATAAAGCTATAAATACTATATAGTATTCACGTTAATAGAATGTGACATCAGGTCTAGATTTATAGTATTACCTGGTCTTTTCAATGTTATTTGATTAGCTTATTTTTACAGAAAGCATTTATGAAATCACCGTGAAGTATAATAATCTAGACATAAGAAATTAGCATGAAGTTACAGTTTGAATCCAAGATTGAAATACGAAACAATAAAATTCGGTTTAAATATTAGAATACCAAAATGTATCATTTTATTAGAATTTACAAACTGTAGCCTATTATAGCCTACTTATTGTATAAACACATTTTTCTTCAATAATATAATATTTATTTATTCAACAAAATACAGTCAGAAACAACTATACAGTAGTCAAACACAGTAGTGAAAATCTATTTCAATCAAGAAGATGCACCTTTTGTTGAAATATTAATTATCAATAAACGAATAAATTTAGTTTACATGTGAGTAAGCTCAAGAGAAATAACTTCTGATGCCAAATGTTTCTATTAAGAAAACTTAAAATCACAAAGCTATTTTCTTAAAATCTTAACATTTTTTGATTAAGTAGGCCTTGAGTATGTTGCTTCTAAAACGTAGTAGCTAAGACTTTCCCAATAAGCAAGGGAAAAATTGGGTCATGGTATGAGGACAGAGATAAATATATTGCTTGGAAAACATTTATAAATAATATATTGCATGGCATTGGTAATGATTTATAACATTTTAAAATCATATTTGACTGGATTCCTATTTAACTTCAAAACTTTATTTTCTGAACCTTTCAATAATTATTTCGAAAAACTATGTCAAGTTCAATGAATTTGAATCAATTTAAATAGGAAAGAACGATATATTATTCATTCATTACAAATTCAATGAAAAATGATATATTATTGCGGTTTTGTAATTTTCTAAAAAAGACTTGAGGTACGAACTACCGGTACGAACTAAGCATTGAACAATATAAATGGTGATTTTTCTAAATGTTATTTTATTCCATCAACAACTAGATAACAGAATGAAATAATTATTTATTATTTTCCTTGAATAACCAAATAATTTTTTATTCTAGACGAATAATATTGGAGATTAAATACAATATTCTTGCTCCCTACATTGGTCATTATTTCAATTTACATCTAAAGAACACTATTTTATTTTCTAAATATTATTTTACATTAAAATTGTTGAAGTAAAAAGGGAAACTTCATAATTCTTTCAAAGCCAGAGAGGAAAAACTATTATTAAATCGAGTTAATTTCTCACAATTTATATACATGTTTTCCTAGTAAATTTCATACTTTTATTTCTGAAATCAGAAATTGCAGAAAAGTGAAATAAAGTTAACATACATATTTCTGTTTGCATAACACAATCGTGTTAAAAATCCCAAGAATGACTTTGGGGTATTGATTTGAATAAAATATTAAATTTCACTCCTAAATTCGAAAAACTACAGATTATAAACTTCATGTTTTCAAAAGTATTTTCTTCAACTATATCTTTAAAACATTCAGAATTTGATATCAGAGCTGAAATAATTTATGTACGTAGGCTATGCTACAACTATTAAAAATCAGACTAATGAAACAGATTGGATTATATTTTCATCAAATACAGCTTTAAAAACTGTGTTCAGAATCAAAAAGATTAAATACTTTTGAGTTATATTTTGTACGTGCCAAGTAACGTTTTGAGCATAGAGTTTTGAAAACGAATATTAAAATATATCATAAATCTTGACCGTTTCCATGAAAATTCAATTTAACACGACAAATTATGAGAAAAACTCAATATTGTTTCCATCACAACTCTCAAGAATTTTTTGTATGGATTTTATACTTGTTTTATACAAAATTCTAGCAATACAAGTTTTTCTCAATTTTTCAATTTTTTTTACAAAATTTGATATTAAATTACCATAACATTCAATTGATAAGACATTTACTAGTAAAATTGGATTTTGTTAAAACTTTTATTGAGAACAATGGAATCAGAATTTATGATTCGATTTTAGAACAGTACATTGAAAGATTTCTTAAATAGCATTCGTACAACGGCAGCTGTAGCCTATTCTAATCTCAACACATATTATGAATGAGGTTCACAATCTCTTAAAATGAACTATTGTGCTTAATACAATTGAACTATAGTTGAATGTGCGATCAGACTTTGAAAAGAATTAAAGTTTGTGCAGTCAAGTCAAGATTATTACTGTTTGCTTCAAACATTATTTCTAATTTGAAATTGTCAGATCAAATTGTTTTACTGGTGTATGATTATTATTAATGAAATCTCTTTAAGAAATTTATAACAACTAGATGCTTTGTAAATTGCAGAATTCAATTCAAATTCTTAAAGATGTGAACTCAGAAACTAACAAACTATTTCTTCGAAGGAAATAATGAAATTCAGTTAGTTCTATTGATAATTTAGCAGACTAAAGTTAATACTATGGAATTGTTCCATTAAACTTGAAAAGTCTTCCAATACAATGTTTGATGATTTCACATCAAGATTTACAATATGATTAGAACATTATTATTTTGTAGAATACCGTATGAATGTGTGAATGTCTATTCAAGGATTTCAGTGAAATCAACTAGATTCCGAAGACAATTTGAGAGTATTATTTTCATCATCAATTAAAATCTAAGTACATATCTAATTAAATTGTATGTACTTTCTTTATCGAACAGGGAAAATTTATTTGTCTTGTTTATTCAATAATTGGCAGTAAATATAAAGTTCAAACTCCAATTCAAAATTCAGAGAAAAATGTTTGGCGTTTACAGATTTTTCTACGAATGAATTCTATTTGACAAAGATGTTCAATAGAATATGTTTGATAAAAAGACAGTACTGTAAAATTTAGTTTCCAATAATATTGTCAATAGAAGTAAAATTTCTTCTTAAATAAAATTATTAGGTACTGTATTGGCTCAATTTATGACACATAATAGTGTGTCCATGACTATGAGAGTCATTCTAATTTATAAATGCTTGATTTTGAGCAATTTACTGATGACAAATATTCAACCAATCATTTTTCTGTATCATTTGAAGTTTATGGCAAAACAACAGTCTATATCACATATTTATTTAGGTAGTATATTTTTGATTGCTATATCGTATTATTACACAGCCACCAATGTCAAATTGACTCATTACTCTACGTTCTAAATTTGACATTGAAGTTAACTACAATTGATTTCCATAGTCTTTGATTATTCCAGTAATATTCTTCTTGGTAGGGGACAGTCACAAGCTACTTCCTTTTATCAACAAACAACGGATAGTTTTTAATTTAATAATCTAATTACAAAATATTAATTATATCGTTGTTCATATTTCCATCATAACGGTCATTACTAATTGATTTCAAAATACGAATGTTATGTATATTTGAGACTTCATTATGATAACTGGGGTCTAACTTGCTCCTGGCAAGCCATAGGCCGAATTTTAAATAAGCGATCTAACAACCGGTGATACCTTGGGTCAAGTCAACATTCAAGATTATTCCATTCACTTTTTCAATGCAATAGTTGCATTACAATTCCGCTATACAATGATGTTCTCCACCTGAAACAATAAACAATGAATTTCATTGTGACAGTGATAGTAAATTATCAATAAGTAAGTTACATATTTGTTGAAATGTTTCATGTTCAGTAAAATTATGTGTTTGTTTTTATGATCCATGACCTACACTGATTTGCCACACCAGAAGAGTTGAAAATTTCATGAGTGAAGCAAACAAAATTCGCAATAAGAAATCGGTTCTATTCTACTGCTAGGTATTTTGACAACTTGTATGCATTTTCAACAAATTTCATGGGTTTCATCTTGTTCTTAATCTTCCCAAAGTTTTTTCACATTTTTTCATTGCGAGTTTCATCATAGCTCAGTGTATTCAATCCATAAATTAAGATTATCGGCGTTTGGCACGAAATGTCTCGAAAATAACATGAAAAGACTAAGAAATTGTCAAAACCACAGATTTTATTAATACGACCGGTTTTGGTTGTTACACCATTGTCAATTTCTGATAAACCAATAAACCGGTCGTTCTACTTTTAATAAAATCTGTGGTTCTGACAATTTCTTAGTCTTTTCATTTAATATGAATTTACTCAGTACTCAATATAATATAAATTTACCTCAGTATTCAATCCATAAATCGAGATTATCGCGTTTGGCACGAAATGTCTCGAAAATAAAATGAAAAGACAAAGAAATTGTCAAAACCACAGATTTTATTAATACGACCGGTTTTGGTTGTTACACCATTATCAATTTTTGATAAACCAGTAAACCGGTCGTTCTACTTTTAATAAAATCTGTGATTCTGACAATTTCTTAGTCTTTTCATTTAATATGAATTTACCACAATATCAACTTCTCAACTACCCAAAACGTCTAGAAGATTATTTTATTTCAATCATTATACCTGCGTCATTGATATTTTCAGCCTATATGCTTTCAAATTGTTTATATTTTTCAATTATTAAGTAGAAAAGTAAGTACTTACAGTTAGAGTCGAGTGGTAGCTAGTCGCTGTTGGTAGTCTAGCCGGCCTCATAGCTCAGTGACCATGTAATCGTCTTCTTGGGCCGCAGGGGGTCCCTCTCCCTCTCCCTCTCCCCCCTGGGAGTCCCCCCCTGCGTCAGCTGATGAGGCCGGCTCTCAGTAGAAGTCCGAAGACTCGAGGGTCTTGCACTTCTTGCTGAGGGTCGAGTACTGTCCCGCCCCACTGCCGCTGCCTCCGCCGCCGCCCCGTCGGCTGCCCAGGGTCTGGGCGTTTCCCGCCTCCATGGCGCCGCCCCCGTAAGGCCTCCGGCGGCCGTCGGCCGACGAGTGGTGGTGGTGGTCGAGTGTTCGGAACTTGCGACTCAAAGTCGCGTACTGGCCAGGTTGCTGCTGGTGTGCAGGCGGCTGGAAGTGGTCGTATGAGGAGGGCCCCCCGCCCCCCCGATCACCGACACTCCGCACCCCGGCCCCCCCGCCACCGCCTCCGCCGATCCGCCCCCCATCTCTGTGTCACCCAACACAAAACAACAACAGTAACGCAACAAGTCAACACACACAAATTAATTCACACTTGCACAAAATCCGTGTTGTCAAATTTCAATCTTTTCATGCAAGCTCATATCAATGATTCAATTCTTTATTGCCAGAAATTTAACAACGCAACAAATCAAAGGTTAATAAATCAACACTTATCACAAGAAAATAAAATAATGATAAAGCTTGGTGGGTGAAGGGTTAAAGCCGCTCCGCCGGCAACGAAGAAGTACCGGGTTCGATTTCCGGTCTGGGCCCAATTTTTGGATTGGACAATTTCATTTTTAAAATTTCCTTCTGCTATATTTAGTTCTTCGGTCAATATTTGCAATAGCAGATGTCCTTGGTTCTATCTATAAAGCTTTCATTGGATATTTTAAATAATTATTATACAATAATAATATTCCAGCAATTGGTTAGCTGAAATTTCCAATAAAATATTTTATCTTGTATACGAATGAGTTTGACAACAGAATTGTTTGGATATATTTAGTCATAGATGGGGGGGGGGTGCATGAGAAGTTTGGAATTTTGAACTATTTGGCAACACGGATATTTTGTCTGTCTACTCTCTACCTACTTTATTTAGAGTACAAATGCAGCATTGGGTTATGTGGTAAATGAGGACTTGGGATATTGTCATAATCACTCACTAAAATAACGTGAAACAAGTTTTGGTTGTTACCCCATCACCAACCTCTGGTGAGATCCAGTTTGAACTGTCAGCATTATGAATAATAACATCAATTGCTTCCCAATAAATCAATGCTGATAGTTTGAAGTGAATCTCACTTTAGTTAACTAGTTTATAATGTGAACTTCATGTTTACTTTAGAGATAGAGCAATAAATGTATGTTTATAAATGAAAATTATATTTGTCCTTTTAATTATGAATATCTGTTTTTCATTTTTCCATGAAATGAGAACTGCACATCTGACTTTAGACAAAACATGCTTGGCCTAGTTCGTCAATTTTAGGTTTGCAAATGCAATTATACTCTTTCTTGGGCTACTGGTTATTAAAACACAATAAAAAATTATCAAGTAGCCTGCTATTTATTTTATTGCACACTTTTCTAGTTTCATCTCTTCAAGAGCAATTTTCAAGTGTAAGCCACTTGAAAACGGCTCTCAAAGAGTTGAAATTAGAAGTGTTACAATAAAATAAAGAGTAGCCTATATTGTGATAATTCACCATCACTGCATGAAGGTGATTATGTTTACTTGTTGATTATTTTTCATTGTGTTTTGAAGGGAGAATGTTATACATAGTGCATGACCTGAACAGTCCCAATAGTGCATGTCTAATGTGTAGTTCGTTTCTAATCAGTAAAATCTATGCATTTCTCAATTTATTGCTCTGAGATGTGCTTAAAACTCAAAAAACATCAATTTTATTAAAGAGTTTACCTCCAGTTTATTCTAAATGTTATGTTACCTTCAGTTATTAAATGCGTTTTTAAATGTTTTTGGCTCCAAAATGTTATGTAGTTAGGTACTTCCTTCCTGCTTCCTATATCTGCACCAAAATTGTCACACCAATTGGCAATACAATTGCAATTTCATCATGAACAGCATATAAATCTGAATTCATAGTCAGTCAATTGAGTTTATAAGATATTTAAATAAAATTTAAAACCCAACTTCTAATTAAAGTAATATTGAAGACTATGATCAATACATGTACAATTTTAAATAATTCATTGGATTGAATTACTGGGCAGTGCCCACTGCCCAGCACTGTTGTTCGCATGATGGTGACGGCAACAATTTCAACATTTTAACCACGGGTTGAAATTTCTCTCGCTCTCATCGCTGTCATGCGAATTGCAGTGGTGTGCATAAGCTTTTTATAATTGATATATAGTCTAATATTTAGCTAAACATGTTTAATTCTATCTGCAAGTCTACCAAACACACCACCAATCTCATGCGCAGTTGTTCTTGAAAAATGTTTTAGTTTTCAAACAGCGCACTCAATTATGCACAAAGCCACAGCGAGTATAGAACTGCTTCTTGCAAAATAATATTTACACAAGATGAGGTTCAGCACCTAGCTGAATAGAATCTATGTAAAACGTTTAATATAAGAACCAGCCATCCAGAAAATAAATATGGAGTAAAGGACAGTTTGAGTACAAGTTGCAAAGACATAATACTAATGTAATTAAAATAGTGCAAATCAGTCGTATATATACTAAAAAGCATTAATTACTTTGCAACATAGTCTTATGGAAGAAAAATAACACCAAATATAATCCTGATCAAACACTACTCACTGTCAACTGAATTTATTACTAAACAAGGACTCAAGTGTTAGAACATCCAAAAGAAAAAATAGCTTTTTTCAAGCATGCCAACAAAAAACCGGTAGGCCTTTATAATGATCATAATCTGACTTTTATAACTCGATGAACTTATTTTCTTATCCTTATCATATTTGTAAACATTAAACTGTATAAACTTTTTTGTAAAGAGCGAATAACTAAATAGGAAATTTTTAACAAAAGTTTGGTTTTTGATTTCACATTAAAAAAAATTGTCGTTTTCTACAAAGACAGTTTGTTTAGAACTTTTATTTTGCTGCTCATGGCATTATCATTTTAATGTTAAGTTTTAATTTCAGTTCAGTTTCAAATCAACTAACTTCAGTTGAGTTTCAGCTCAGAAACTGATAAAAAAGTACCGTATAAAAATTAAGTAATGAAAATAAAGCTATCCTTGTAGATAAAGTCATAAGATTCTTCTTATATTATTTTGGCGAATTAAATTTATTCATTGCACAAAATTTCAACATGAAAGTCTGATTTGCTTTTGTTTTATGTGATGTGAAAGGTGAAAGTGATCAACGAACACATTCTTGATTATCAGTTACTTGAAACACTCAAGAAAAACATAAATTAATAATACCGTAACATTTTTTGAGACTTATTTATCTCAGAAGATGGATTCATTCTACAACTAAGTCACATTCTATAACTGCAAGCTTCAATCAAATTAATAGAAATAGCTACTTAAAAGCAACAATCTATATACTAACTTCAAAAACAAAACAACTTGAATTCATTAATTAAAATAATTTCTAATTAATAACTAACATGATGAAAATCTCTAAGATCAAATATTCCTTCGTTATTCATTTGGTTTAGTGGTTCTCCTAGGATTTTGTTAGTTTAATTAATTTCAAAAACCGAAAATGAAAAACTCAAAAACTCTTCTAGTTAAAACACAAAACAAGGAATGATGAAAAAATGAAAATTGATCTCAAAATAAAAAGTTTATTCGCATGATCTGATACAACGAAATTATACAAAATATTATTTATTAAAATATGCTAATCTAAAAAAATGAATAAAATCTCGTTTCCTAAGAACTGTTATTTTTAAGATAAAAAGATATCACCCTGACTTAAACATCCTAGACAGTCTCAAAGATATTCAGGATAGCGATATGATGTATTCTCAGTTATAAAATGAGCTTACGATTCTAAAAATGAACGCTGATGCGAAAAATAAAATATATATGTGATTTAAATTCAAATATACATCCTATCTCATAGAATTGAATGTACCTACTAGGAATATAATAATACTAAATGATAGGAATAAATTGAAATATGGGAAAGAATGTGTATGGTAACTGTAATGTTCTTTGGAGAGAATGGGAAAGCTGATAAATTGAAATATTTTTACTAAAATTTGATTAAATCAAGGAATGGCGATAATGTTTGATTGGTGATATTGCACACGTACCGTAACGCGAATGGAAATTTATGAAAACTAAGTAAAAACTTCATTTATTTTCCTCACAGCAGATACTATTTACACCATCAAATCAAATAATTTTTTATTTTGCATCAAAACAAATACATATTATAGTACAAGTTCCTTCTCTTGAGTATAATAACATACTGTAATTTAAAACTAAAAAATATATATAATAAGAGAAAAGGAAAAAAACAAACTTATGATTTTCACAGAGCAAAATAAAATTACTACTAACAAAAAAGAACAAAGTCTTTTGCCCGTTAGTAGGAAAATCATCATCCATGAAACAGCAACCATATTAAAAATGGAAAAGAAAACAGATGAATAGGAAATGGCTGAAGTTATAAATTATAGCAAGAATGACTAAAGGAATAGAATTTTAAAACAATCAAATAAACTCAAGGTGAGCACCTAAAATACACTACCGGTACTAAAAAATATAATAAGAAGGTGAAAAATATAAATACAGTGCCTTACTAACAATAAAGCAGATGAAAGCATACTAAAATATAATTTACACTAAAATATACAATACAGTACCTAAGTAGAAACAATTGAAATTTTGAAAAAAATCTGGATGACTAATTGAATTATAGGAAAATTTTTGGATAAATTATCGATATTAAGAAAAAATCAGGAATAATGCATGAAAATGATTGAAATGAATTAAAGTTTCAAATAAACTGTTCACCAAAGCACTGAAAAGAAAATAAGGAGTAAAATCCATTAAAAGGTCAACTGATTGTTCTTGAAAATATACTAGGAACCTATTACACCTTATAACAATCAATTATTGTTTGACAGTTTCCTTTTAAAATAACTGTTTCTAGTTTTATGTGTTTGAATGTTTAACTTATTAAATTGAAGTGTATGTCTCTCTCAGTTCCGAGTCAAACAAGACAAGAAGTCAAATTCATGCTTTTAAAATTCATGTAGAAAAATGAAAGGAATTCGAAATTTTGAAACTTACTTGAAAATTTCTCACATAAAACAAATTTCAAACTACACACCTTTATCAACTCAAATCTTGAAACTAATTAGTTCGAAACAAGAAACACTAATTAGTAATTGCAATACAAGTCAGTAACAACACCACAAAAATCAAGTAAGAGCAATCAGCAATTACAAGTCTACAAGTACAATTACAAACTACAAGAACAACTTTATGCTGCTTATTATCTATGTTACTCATAGGTCAATGGGTGGAAAAGAAAATAAATTGGCGAGGATTGTTGGAGTGAATGATGAGGAAGAGTATAGAACAGATTTACGAAGGGGAGGGAAAGAGAATAGGGAACATTTAAGAGGGAATGGGGAGAAATAATTGAGGTATAGAAGTATTGCTCTTAGCGAGGTTAGAGCCAGAAGATCCATTAATTAATACCTCACCAGGAATTGGGATAATTCCAACGGTAGGATAGCACCGTTGTGTTCATTTTGACTTGAGTCTGTTCTGTGATTCTGTTTTGATTTCTTTTCAACGAAGAAAAAAGAGAACTCATAAATAAATGGAGAGAAGAGCGGAAAAGAAAAGTGATTGCCAGATTGTATAGGAACAACCCTCTAGGTCTAGGACCTACTACGTCGTCCCCCATTTCATCAGCGATACTAGGAATAAAGCCTTCTGGAAACGCATCTGCCAACGCAAGTGAACAAAAATCATACCGTCAATCAGCAAAGATTGACAATGTGAGAAAGTTGTTTGCTCCGCTTGCCCTATTGAAAGACAGAAAGGGCGGACGCGTAGAGGAGAGGCACACGTTGAATCCTGGTACGTTGAACACCCACATCAATACAATAAGAATTGTGAGAGTTTATAAATAATATTTACAGAATTCATGAAGTAGGCCAATGAAATCTACTAAGAAATCATACAATTTGTGTAAACAATAGAGAGAATTGTGAAAGAACACCCTTAAAACTTGTTTACAGCTCATAACTGAAACCACAATCTGAGGTTTTTAAAATTCCTACCGAAAAATATATTATAGAGAGAGGCGATTGGCCCAACAGTTAGTGTGATATTTGTAATTAGTCAGATTAAATTCAGTAGTGTATGAAGGAATAAGTGAAGTACCATCGTTAACCTCGTTGAAGTGGTCACTTATTAACTCACTCAGAGGCAGTAATTAACTTCCCTGTTGTTCGGAACTCACCTAACACTGCAGTTCCATTCATCTATCATCATCATCATCATTAGTTCAGGTAATTCAGTTTTTTAAACTTTATATTTTGAGGCATAACAACTTTGAACTGTGCTTCAGTTTAATTTAATTTTGAACTACATGAGCTGAGAAATCACGAATCACTTCTCGGTGGTCTGGAAACGCATCTAAAACTGTAGGCACTGTGAAAATTCTGAATTTTGTGGCTTTTACATTTTTTCACATTTACTGTATATTGTGTAATCTTTTATGTCTATCTTTTATCTTTCAAGTCAGCTTTTAATAATCTTTTATAACTAACTTTCAAGTAAATATATGATGTTCTATTTCTCGAACCATCATCCCTTCCATCACTTATTCACAAATGCTGGTCTTTAGAGGACATCTCCTTCAGCAGAGAAAACGTATTTTAAGCGGGCATGATACTTAATTTTCAAGTCAACATATGAATTCCTATTTTTCCAACCATCATCCCTCCCATCCCTCATTTACAATCGCAGGTCTTTTAAGAGCATCTTATTCATCAGAGAAAAATAAATTTAAGCGGGCATGATATGAGTTTCTGAATCTGAACATGACTACGCAAATGACGAAACGGTGATTACAGTTTTGACTTGGGTGGAGGGGAGGGTACTTAGAGTACATCATGCCGTGCATTACGCTGTGCATGCGGTGCGTACGTCCACCGATAGGGGGGCGGAGGGACCTGATGCAGAGGGGTGTCAAAGGAGGGGGACGTAGGAACCTGATGCAGGGGGGTAGCAAAGGAGGAGGAGGAGCCGGGAGGAGGAGAGACAATAAGAGAAGTGGCGTACGACCCTTGGTTACGCAGCGTGCGGGCAGCTATGGCCTGTGAGGCGGCCGTCGGCGGCAAGAACGGGTCTTGTTCGTCCACCTGCAGGTAATCTCGCCTAAAAATCAAACAACAAACAAAAAACAAACGTGTTTGAGTAGCGGTCAACAGTGGACAACAGGCTAACTAGGTAGTACTGAGCAGGTGCCGTGCAAATATTGCTGTATTTAGGTACCAGTGGTGCGGCTGGAACGATTATCGGTAGACGATCATAGTTCGGCGATAACCGTTGAAGTGGTCATTGTCACTGATCACTGAATCATTCGATTATGAACAATTATTCAGTTGAAATTTGACTGTTGCCAAGTGAAGTATTGAATGATGAGTTTGAAGAAACGGCTACTGACTTATTTGTTAATTGAAGATTTAGAGATGAAGACATTTTGAAAATTTTAAGAGTACCACGACTTAACACACATAATATTTTTACAAAGAAGGGTACTTCAAAATATTAATAAACAATAATTTGCAAGCTGATGAAAGAATATTTTCTGAGTTCTTCAGACTTTCCAAACTTTAGTTTAAGTCTGTCTGGTTTAATCAATGAGGACCTTAAGAAGAAGTCTTCAAACTACATTTCATATTATTCCATCACAGGAGATGAGATCGTCCAACGACTGCAATTATGACTGATCGAGAGGCAGACCCGTACGATTGTAGTCAACGACTCTGCATCAGTGACATTGAAGACAATGCACAGCAGGCGATCTACGATTATCGTTCCAGCCGCATCAGTGACAACGGACCTTTTCGGGATACATCAGTTCGTCAAGTTTTCAGTTCATCAAGTAACTATTTAGACTATTTCTTGAGATATGGCAAGTTGAGCCATTCAGTTCATCAAGTTTTCGTTGCAGACTGATACATATAGTCAGATACACTGGTGCACACTAGTAAGGGATTAGCGAGAATGGGTTGAGGAAATTTTTGGTTGAGGCAATATCATTGATTAATTAAATGCCTTTATTAATGGCGTTATGTCCTCTCTGCCACAAAACCCTAAGCTGGTATTATTCAGAAAGTTTTGATAATTTCAGAATTATTATTAAATAATGATATAGTATCCACTGTACTTTCTGAAAGCAACAGGAACTTGATGAACCGGAAACTTGACGTAGTGAAGTTGCCTACCTACCTGCTCTGATTTTTGATCAACTGGAATAATTACGAAGTGAATGTCACTCCTGCATGTTACATATTTATGGTAAGCATTTACAACAATCAAGCATCTAATCTAATATAATAGCAATAGCACCTATAAATAGCAATTCTGTGAGCATTAAGTCATGTGATATTTATGAATGAGGAATTATTTTCTAAGACAACTTTATCAAGCAATTTTTAGTTGGAAATTTGCTTAGTGTAGCTTGTTTTTACATGATGTTTGCAAAAAAATATGAATACGACGCTAAAACTTCAAAATATCAAGTTTTGAAGGCACGCAACAAAAAACTTGACAGAAGGAAAAACAAAAGATAGCTGAAATTTTTCGAAGTAGTGTCAAGAGATCGAATAAATTACTTGGAATGTTCCAAGTGTTAAAGAGTACAGTACATTTAGAGCATTGAGTACAGTCTGTTCGAGCCATCTAGCCCAAACATCCAAGTCTTCAAATACTTGAAGATGACAAAGCGTTTCTAATGAGTCGTTTTTGGAGAATTTCTCTAACTAGAAAATATAAATGGTACTTCAAAAGAAGGGTTTTATTTATATTGTGAGATAAAATTATATGAAAAGCATCGAGTGATAAGGTGGAAGGTACCGTATTTCAAATTTGAAGGTAATGTTGGTTCTGAAAATACAATTTTATAATTCTTTGTATTTTTTATTTAATTTTACGAGATTCTCCACTTGTAGAAAAATTATGCAATCTAGAATTTCTAGAGAAATTCTACAAGTAGATTGGTTGAGTGGATTTGGCCTACTACCTTGATAGTTTCATTGAAATACGATATTCAAATAGATTCTAAATTTGCTTGCAAAAGCTCATGAACCATTACACAATTTGAGAGACTCATACGTCAGGTACGCGTAAATCATAATCAACACGTAATATAAACAAAATATATTGTAAGTATTTATTAAAATAAAAATCAAATTACTTCATAAATTAATTAGTGGAACGTATTTAATTGATGATTTATCAATTGGTTTTGGATAAACTAAATAATAATAATAATATCGTATGACCTGGCTGGCTCAGGTCTGGTGTCAGAGTTTTCAGGTCGCAACTGATCAATTTCAGGGCCTCTGACATGACCTAACGACTGCTTTTTAGGCAGCCGGGACCGACGGCTTAACGTGTCCATCCGAAACACGAGTTGGCTTCGTGCCGAATGTTTTGGTTATGTTTTCGATTTCGATTTAAAACAATAAAGTTCTCGATTTGTCGAATTGTGTATATTATTTTCGAATACAGTCCATAATACCAGCTTCGAACATTATAATAATAAGTTTGCTCTCAACATATAGTATTCAATAACAAAAAAATTATATAAATGATATTTTTGCAATGAAATATTTTACACAATCACAATAATTTTTCTAATACACATGCACCATTCAAATAATCTTGAAAATTTGACAGTGCGAAGAATGGATTGGTAAATATGAAAATAAGTAATCACATCACAAAATGCATATTCTAACGTGTAATATTAAAAAAAATGCATTATTAAGCGGGAGCATGGATGCTTGTTTTATGAAGATCAGAGTAATTTTTCAATGTAGGTATAATCATTCCACTAATAATAATTGCAAAGGTATACAATGCTAGCTTTACTAACAGACTACTGTAATAAAACAATTAAAACACCAACACCAAAATAGACATGACAACTAGAAAACCATTGCAGAAGCTCCATGCATAGCTTCAAGTGTATAAATAGATATTTGATCAAATAGCTAAAGATTTACAATATTTCATGCAATAATTAACTCATCAATTAAATCTTAGCAGCAAAAGCGATAAGTAACGATATAATTAGAGTAGGTACAAAGTAGTTATTACCTTTATCACTATACCTATAAGGTAAGTAACTTTTTATAAGTTTTACAAAAAGCAAATTTAATTTAAAAGAAAAAATGAACAATTACTATAATCACTAGTATATAACAAGTACAGAAAATAAAGACTTATCAATATTTTAAGCGTGCAAATTTCAGGCACAAGCAAATACCTGCTGCCATAGGTGAGAATAAAGACGGATTTCCACATATCAGTATCAGGGTGTCTGGTACAGTGAAGATATTATTCCAATGAGTTCTAATGGGACTATTCCCACTCAGCCCGGCCAAGCGAGTATGAATAATCTCGTTAGATTGAGGGGAATAATATTTTCACTGTACCGGACACGTATACTGACATTGGTATGTGGGAATCCAGCTTAATACTATGGAGGAAATATTCCACGTTTTCCCTCAACGTAATACAGTAGTAGAAAGGGGAACAATGCAAGAGAATAATTATTGAAAATAATTACTAACTTAATTGATTATCGAAATGATAATAATAGTGAGAAAGGAAAAATTATAACCGAAAAATTGATGACAATTTGTTACTGTAAAATATGGTTTACCGTATCATTATCGAAATGATAATAATAGTGAGAAAGGAAAAATTATAACCGGAAAATTGATGACAATTTGTTACTGTAAAATATGGTTTACCGTACTCATGTGGGACCAGTTAGGTAACTATTGATTTGAAATTATTTACAGATTTATTTGAAATTCATGTGAAACGATTAGGTACTGCAATCAAATCATATATCATTGGAATGAATAATGTAAAACGTGCAAAATCTAGTATAAATGTTGGAGCGGCGAAAACTCACTTTTTCCTGATGTAGATCCACGTGTGCGAGTCGAGCCAGACGAGAATGGTGAAGAAGAAGCCAGCTCCGGCCGCCGCAGCCAGCATGAATGTCAGGCCGAAACTGAACAATTAACACAAAAACATTTTATATAAATTGATAAAAAAAGGAGCAGTTGGAAAAATTCAATTTTCATAACATGCTAGAAAAAACTTTTTACTGGTGATATTTTTCAAAATTTTTCTATTTGTATACTATCAAGCTATCAAAATAAAAATGTTTTCTCAGAATTTTTACGGTTTTTACTTTTTAAGATATGAGCGTCTAAAGTTCAAATTTTTGGGACAGCTCATTTCAAATTGGTAAGAGATTTTCATGAAATTCGTGAACTTTTGAAGATAAATTATTCCTCATGGCATTGTTGATTGAATGAAACGAAAACTTACTGAAAATATCAATTTTTGAGAAAGTTATTCCATTTACGAAAAAAACTTTTATTGAGTTATTTTTGGTGTTTTTTTGTAAATTGAATAACTTTCTCGATAATCGACAATATCACCAGTAACATGTTTTAAACCTTTTTTGCACAGCCTTAACCATTGAAACCTCATAATTTTTACAGTTAAACCATTAATACATCAAATAGTTTTCAGTTATAGGTGAACGTATTGATTTCATTGAGCTTCTGAAATATAATCATAAATGGTGATGAATCATCGATTTTTAAATATATAGCATGGCATAAAATCAATAAAACAAGGGACGCTACTTGATTATTAAACAATAATATTCTATTGTTATGGAAAGGAAAGTACGGTAGCGTAAAAAACGTACGAGAAAAATTCTGCAGAAATAGTAGAGAACAAAATTTAAAATAACTCTTAAAATATAAAATGGGAGTATTGAAATATTCAGCATATTTTATCAATAAGAAACATTCCACTACAGCTTCCCATCCATTGTATCATTTCCAAGTGGTGGTCTTGTGAGGCCAATTGAAGAATCACCGCGCATAAATGTGATGGATGAATGAATGAATGAATGAAATGACATGTCAGTCATTGCTCACTCTCTCTCTCTCCCTCTCTCTCTCTCTCTCCTCTGCAGACACGCAATTTAATTCGAAACGGATGTAGGCTGTCCACCCCTCGGCACTGACAACTCATTTATTATGAACTGAATGCTAATCCCCCATGCGGCTGCAAATCTACAGGGAGTTGTGCAGGATGTGAGCGAATCGTATTATAGAAGACGAACTGTAATGTTGACAAATTTGTTGGGTCTACTAAGAATGTATTATTATTTGAAAAATGAAAAAGGAGAATATCTTTTAGACTGGTTTTAGATTAATTTACTTACAGGTCAACAATTTCCAATATCACTTCATTTTATTAGCTGACATTTTCATTTCAAAATAAGTGAAGAATAGAGCTTGAGGGATTGCTGTTATTTTTTATTATGTAATAATTTATAGCCTAATTGTAGTTGACAATAGGTATTTTCTACTTGTAGTTAAGGCTGCATTAAAACTTGATAATAAACTATGAGAGAATTAAGCCGGGAAAATTATTGAAGAACTGTCCAACTATATACTCCAATATGTTTTAGATAAATTCAACACAACAAATTTTTTTCCAATACTTGAAGCCTTCTAGTGAAGTAGTATTTTGTACACCATTTTTTCATTGTTTCACAAAATCGTCTTTCTAAATGGCTTATAATATGAAAAATAAATATTTTCATCTTATCAAGATGAATTTGCTAGTAATTTAATAATGGCAATATCTCATTATCCAGGATGTTAATCATAACTTGATTTGATTGATAACTTGAAATTATTTTCAACATAAATTCTGAGTTTCTCTAGCGGATACAGATACTTTTTAGTGACTAGTATTAGAGTTGATTTTGTCAATAATGACAAATTACATTTTAAACAAATCAAAATTAATTTGTTTGAGTACTTGAAATTATTATTATTTTTTTTAATCAAATAAATTAATTGGAGAGCTTTCCAATATGCCTGCTACCTCCTCTTCTCCTGCGAAATTAGAGGCACTGGAGAAATGGAGTTACTACGTCGTTACTGTATTTTCGATATCTAATTGGAAGAAGATCTAAAAAACCAATATTATCATTCCTGGCGTATAAAATTGAATTTTTAGTTGTTCATACCTTGTATTTTCCCAGTGATTATTGTATTATGTTTTTGTGCAATGAAATTGATTTGATTTGAAAAATGAAACAGCCATTGTTTTTCATTAGAGCCTCATATTATCATCTATACATCTATAATTTTCATATATATTTCCAATATATATATCATATATAATATTCATCAACTCCATAATGTTCATAATGTGAGTAGAGTATTTGTATAGTACTGACAGGCCAAGATCGCAGACAGCGTGCAACGCGTGCATGTACTCGCGATGAATGGGCGGACAGTCGATGAGGGCGCCCATGCCGCTGATGAGGTTGAGTGCGAGGCTGACCTCGCGACTCAACACCTCCAGCTTGGGCGACAACTCCGAGGGCTGATAGAGCTGCCTGGCCAGCCGCGACACCACACTCAGACTGCTCGACACCGCTTTCACCGCATCGGTGCCCTTGCGAACCACCACCCACAGCGGCTTCTGCAACGTCGCGTTGCACGACGTGTAGTACTCAAGGATGTCCGACTGCAGCGAGCTGGGGCTCTCGTGCTCCACGAACGCGTCCGGTGACATGCACAGGTCGCCTAGTGCCTGAACAACAAAATAAAATATTATATCACTGTAGTACCAAGCGCCCCTATAGAAATAAATGAACAATAAAATAATATAAGTTGGTTCAATGAAAAACATAATGATAACGTTAATGGAATGTTCATAACAAACACGTCAAAGCTGAAGTTCTTTGACAACAAAAAAAAATTAAAATCAAACTATTGACATACAACAAAAATATTTGATGACTTGTTTGATCAAGGAGCTGGAATGAGAATAAATATCCTTACTAGAGCTAGAGAAGGCTTTAATCTTGGAGACTATTTCGTGAATGTGATCATACGTTACTCCTTCACAGTACCAGAATGAAAAACAGTTAATATGTGGATTCATCCATATTGTTGTTGATTCTTATAATTATTTCTATCGTAGTTTTTTTTCAGATTGATTTCTACATAGATTGCAGGTTTGATGCCTAGTGAAATCGGACTCACTAGTAACTGTAACTGTAGTATACCTTCGTTTAAAGCACGGTTTTTTTTTCAAATTATTCATCAGAATGTGACGATGTTCAAACCGTCTTGCAGCCAAAAAGTGATTATTCAACTTGCACAGTAACTGGTTACATAATTGAATGACATTAGCAGATAGATGGAGCATTCTATATGGAATAATTATTTGTAGCCTAAAGTAAGCAATAAATTCCATAGCAGCTAGATTCTAGAGAACGCTCTGATTGTCTATGTAAAGTATAAAGTGTATGATTGTCTAAAGCATATCTGTAGCCTAAAACCCTAAAGTAAACAATGAATCATGCCATATAGCATCTAAATGCTACAGAGATCTGATTGTCTCAATAAAATCACTTAATAGCAAATAACTGCGAAGAAAGCCGAAAATCGATTAATGATAAGGTAATCAAATAGAATATATAGTAAAATTGTTGAATGCAAAATAATAAATTAGTTTAAAATTTGTTATGATTGAATTGTACTTACAACAGAGGCAGTGAGATAGACGGAAGCAAGCAGCCAGGATATTATCACAGCAAATAGTCCAAATACCGAGAAACTGTAATCAATTGTACAATAATTAGAAAAATATTCGAAAACAGAGAAAATATTTTGCAATTTAATCGGAATTAATAACAAGTAGTTCTCTACATTCATCAATACTTGTTACGCTATTAATTTAATTATCAATGATCATTTCTCTGGTCGTGGGGAGCAACCCCACCAGATTAATTTATTCATAAAATTCCACATTTTAATGATATATACCGTAAGACATAAAGGTACAACTATTTTCAAAGTATTGATACAGAAATTTAACAAATTTATAGAACAATATTGAAGAGGGACAAAAAAGTAAACTGGATTTTATTCTGCTATGAATATAAGTTATCAAATCACTATTGGAAGGCAACAAGTATTGTTCCAAAATATTCAAGGATAAGTGATATTACAAATATTCAAGTGTGTGCGAAGTAGAGGAGCTAAAAACAACTCCTTTTTGATGCAAATCATGTGTGATTTAAATTGAAGATATAATAAATAGTGGATAGTAATTATTATAGTTGTTACTTACGTTATTAATGCACATCTTGAATGGCGAGCAACACCAAATAATAATACAACACAGAACACAAGTAGTATGCTTAGGACTGCCATCGTCACCGGCCATCTAATAAACAAACAGAAAAAACATTGAGAGATTAAAAGAAGAATGGTGGGAAACAATAGTTCAATAATATTTCACAAATTTATATAGGCAGTTAATCAAGTATCAAACCAAACCGTGATCAATTACTATGATTAAAAAGCAATAAACCTGCATGATGAAACAATATTAAATAATGAATCATGAATTTCACAAATTATATCATGCTTTTGGTAGGAGTTGGCGAGGGAAGCCGAGGCCAGGAAGTCACTAATCTGACCTTGCAATTTATGCTTGTTATTGTTCAGTATGTTGAAGTGAAGGTAGTTCAATGAAACCGGGACCACATCACACAGTTCCAACTCTGAGGAATATAGAACGTGTGAGACAGGCTATATTCCCTTAACGCGTTATCAGTAGATTCTATGATCTGCTTTGACCCCCAGACCAATCGATGTGTGTTTTTTCTTGTGACGATTTATAAAGTTTCGTATTTATGAAAACAAGCTTTGGGCGAACTGCGACAAGCTAGCTAGGCTTGCTTGGCTAGTTAAGCATGGAGCATAACGTCGCTCAGAGCGATCGTCAACTATTGGAGAGAGTGGAAGCAAACTTCATTGAGCGTCTCCACAGCGTTAAAATAGAGCCATCTTGATAATATTATTTACCGTGCATAGGTTAGTCGAATTGCATGTTCTAAGAAACGTATTGAAACGCAATGAATCATTTTTAAACTTTAAAATAGAGGAGTGTTATCCATTTGCAAATATCCGTTTATCGTGGCGGACTCTGTACAATACATAGAGTTTCTATATTCTTATTCTCTGAGGATCTAAAGTATTCTATACAAGGCTCTCATATATCACATAAATCTAAGGTCACGCAGATGCCGCATGATGTCTTGCAGTGAGGTTAAAGGTGACCTGAACTTTGGGACCAGCCAGTAAAAATATAAATTTTGGGAACAAGTCTGGGGTCTCTACCTGCGAGGTGATTGATTAGCAAACAATAGTCGGCCCTTTTGACAGGTTCACATGCTTCTGTCACTGAATGAAAACCATACATAGATTCATTTTTAGAAATAGTTCTGTGTACTGCGTAGATAAAAATTCTATTTTTATTACAGGCATCTTCAGAAGGCCTTCTTTCAACCATGTTATAGGATCTTAGTTTATTGATCTAATGACAACTAGAAATTCATATTTCTCTGATCAAGTAGCGGAAATAATAATTAAACTTTGAAATCTGAATAAATAAATATAAAGTATATTGAATAAAAATTTATATAGTTGAATAGGCCTGCAACTAATTCTATGTGTTCAAGGCCTTTGTGTTGAAGAACAATGTTCAACTACCTGTTGGAGACACCTGATTCTACCTGCGGATACCCATCCTTTGTTTGTCGGAACCCATTGGTCCCAAAATTCCCTTTTTCCTCGATGGTCCCAAAGTTCCGGTCACCGATTCTACCTGCGAAGATCCAACCTCTCTTATGTCGGAACCTTTTAGTCTCAAAAAGTATTGGTCCTTACGTTTCTAGTACCGAGGTTGAAACACTTGAATTCAAGTAAACTTGACCAATGTAAACCCTACTTTAGTAGTACCTGATGGCCTCAGCGAGATGCACAGTGGAAATGGTGTGTGCGAGACTGAGGCCGCGTAGAGGCCGCATGATGTCTTGCAGTGAGGTGATACTTGCAGAGGTGTTGCCAGTCATCGCAGCCAGGGCAGCCAACAGCATGCCGCGTGCCGTCTGATTGGCCACCGGCTTGTCGAAAGTGTCACCCAGTTCTACCAACAGCGGCTGCACCTTTAGTTTCAGCGTCGATTCGATCGCGCTTGTCTAAAACACAAATTAAACAATTAACACAACGAATAATAATACAATAGCAATAATAATGTTATAACAATGAACCAACCTTTGTCAACGAATAGCGCCGCTTGTTTTCAACTCTTGAAAAATGCTCTTCAACTGTATGAAACACTGGCTCAAGCAGTAATGCAATAAGGCAACTAGATCGTTTTATTCCATTATTAAACTAATCACTTTTTTAAAATGAAAAACCTTCACATAAATGTTTCAATATATGTTTTTGCTTTTTTAGAGCAACAGCTAGATGTTAACGATTTCGGTTAACAAAAGCAGATACAAGGTACATTCAATAAATATCGAGATTAGTTCAACAACTTGAAATTTATAGCAGGTATCATCATAAACTAAATACCCTTCAAAATACATTTCTCCTGATTCTATACACGTAGTTCACCACTCGTTGAAAGACCGCTGGAAGTCGGTTTTTGTAGCGTTGTTAAGAGCAGCTGTTATCGCTGTTTGAATCGCCTCAATAGAGTCAAACCGCTTTCAACATATTCAACTTGAATAGTTGAACATTTCTTTTTTTACAAGAAAGCACTGACCGGAAGAGAAAAACTAAGGATACTATAAAAAGAAATAAGAATCTTGAAAATGGCATGAATGTTGAAACATGCGATGAAATAATTCAAAAAAAGGGTACTGAGATTTTTATTTCTTTTTATATTACAAGTAGCCCTATACAGAAAATAGACAACTAAATCCTTAGTTGTATTACTTGTACTACTCAATGAATCCCTTGTACTACTACTTGTTCTACTCAATGAATCCCTTGTACTACTCAATGAATCCCTTGTACTACTATTTGTTCTACTCAATGACTCCCTTGTACTACTACTTGTTCTACTCCTTGTACTATTTCTTTCCAAAATTTACATAACTTTTTAAAAGTCCGAAATAGGGTTATGATTTCACGTTGAGAAATTTAGTACATTTTCACTAAAAAACAATAAAAACTAAGAATTCCATATTTCAAATTGGGTGAAACTTGTGTTATTGAAGGTTTCATTGGAATAACACCAGTTAGAGTAGCCCTATACATGTCCATGTCATAGGGACCCAAAGCCAAACCTGAACATTGTTTCGTGCAAATCAGCATCAACAAATTGTTGAATTATTGATGACAGACATCACTAATCCATAAATAGTTGAATAAATATATAATTACTATTGCCGTGCTATGAATTGATTGAAACGTATTTCAGTTTACCTGATTCTTGACTGATCCTATGGAGTCGTCTATTGAGCGCGCTGCCGCTAGCAGTTCCAGTACTCCGTTATGGACATCATCGTTTCCATATAGTCCTACTCCTACTGCGCCACTGTAACAAATTCAAATAAATTCACTTCTTTAATAAAAATTACTTGAATTAATTTTACAAATTCAATTATTTAATAAAAATATGTACCAACGATAATAACTGTTCGATTTTAAAATTTCTTATTTTTTAAATGAGTACCAATGTCTTTAAACACAAAATAAGGAAGATCTCTTCATTGTGTCACAAGCCACATATTTTCTCGCTCGGATATAGTTATAAGTTAATTATTCATTGAAGCAGATTTTAAAGTTTTTTATGATATAAGTCAATAAGCAGACATTTAAATTTATGATTTTTGATTCATGAATTCTTTCAATTCTTTGAAAACACACAGTTCCATGTATTTATTATATTAAACATTACACATTCTACAATGAGACAGAGTAGGCCTAGCCTAGTACGCTTTGCATTTGTGTTATTAGCTTGATGGTATTTACTGTTGAAGATTTGAACCACGTTAATTTCAGCGTTTGTAAAATTCTGCAGATTTTTTCTGTTGATGGTTGATTGAAGGATTTTCTGAAGGTTGATTGAAACTCGACACAGATAATACTATGTGTCTGGCTATTTTCAAATATGTAATAACCGCTTCTATACCTTTTAGTGGTGACAATTGGATGGTGTACTGTACTTAATATATCCATTGATAAACTGAATAACGATTCAGTTTACTATTCTGTATGGGAAGAAATATTATCATGGTTCTCTATGATATAACCTAAAGAAATTGCCAACAAAATTAAGAAATTGTACTGCAACATATACAAACTATTACAAGCTGAAAAATTTTAGTTCTGAATATTTTTATAATAAATCATTATTACTACAGTAACTATATTACCCACAGTATGGCCATTGGAATTTTTTTCCCGCCGCCGCCACGAAGATTCCAAATATTTGAATTTTACAATGGAGCTTATATGGGATTATAAGTAAAATCGCTTGCTTTTACTTATTAAAGAATATTTTTGTGATTATTAACTTCGATATAATTTCTTTCATGTTTTTTCTATATTCCCAATATAGTTTTGGAACTTGAAATAGTAAATCGTAGATAATAGCGAGTAAAAAATGAAAGGTAGGTAACGTAACCTGAAAGCTGAATTTCCAAAAAAATACCATAAAACTTTTGAAATGTGTCATGATATTGTAATAAATTTTGTTCCATTGACAAATAATAAAGTTCTCATATCTGTTTCTAGAAGCATGATGGAATTCTCATCACAATAGATTCCATAACATTTAAATAGTTTGTTTTATTCAGCCAATAAGTCTGAAGAAAATATTGTGAAGCACAACATTGAATATAAACTCTGGAAGAACCAATTATTCTAGCCATAGTACTACTCGATGAATTTAATAAACATATAAGAAATTGAAAAATAACATACATAACCATTACGGTATTGTTTATATTTAGTGATATTTCTAATCTTAACCACTGCTCGTGGTAATGCAACTCGAAAATCATATCAATAGCTACCGGTATTGTACCAACATGTTATGGGTAGGGTACTCAGTACTGAAGAGAATCAATCAGAGAAGTCAAGACGTCTTCAATCAGCACTTAATCATGGTTAAATATTTCATAAAATGTTATATTATTCAATTGAGCCACAAAAAATATTTTGAAATTGGATTATTCGAAGTTCGATCCAATAAATGGGATGAGGAAATACACAAAATTGAAATTTATATTTCTAAATATTTATATAGATCACTGGTTCCCAATAAGTTGTCCGCGAAAGCTCTAGAAGTGGTCCGCGAGGAGTCCGAGGGAAGGGAAATTGATGTTTTAAGCTTTATTAGTGTTTTTTAAAGTTATATTGTTGTCTTTATTAAAGTATAATCAATTTCTCTTCGAAAACGATATATCAAACTCATCTTAAGTTCATAATATGTTTCCAATCGGTAAAATAAGTGATAATTTCCAAATGTCTAATGCTATAAGATAGGACTTGAAAGTTTGTTTAGAATCTTAATGGCGGATTTGTACCATGTGACCGAGCTAACCAATCAGAAGCGTGACAGTCAATGGCCATACTGTGGGTAATATAGTTACTGTAATTATTACCACTAATGGGAATTTATATTGTCATGTTATGGATAAATTGACAGTTAATTTGTAGTGTTACCAGCATAGGACGGTGAATATTGAGAGCGTCCATTTGAGGATGACAATGCTGTGCTTTGGCCGAGGCTTGCGATCGCAGCATCTTGTAAGCAGGTAAATAAGCAGCAGAAATAAGGTGAGGATCAACCAGGCTGCCGGGATTGATCCTAGGATGCCCAGAGACTGCAACAAACAGCACAATGTATTTATCTATTATCAAGAAAGATGAAGAAAACAAATAATCATTTATTGGTTTGTTAAATTTGGAAAAGAATAACTGAGAAAATTATATCTCATAGGTACGTTCCTGTTGGAAACAATAATTCTTCTTCTTCCTCTCCATTACGGAGGTTGGCTACCATCATGGCAATTATTACATTGTTAACTGCTGCTCGAAAGAGGTCCTGTGACGTGCAGTTGAATCAGGTTTCTCAGCCAAGGAAAGCATTCAATAAAAATAATAATAGCATTCAATGTTATACCGTAATTTCTAAAATTAATAAGAGAAAGCAAATTTAGTAGTTACCCTGGGCCCATTCCAATACATCTTCCAGCCTACCCAAATGAAATACTGTTCCGTATTTCTTCCCAAGTATACTAGAATAGAATTCATATTAGTGAATAATATTTTCATAAATCTAACAGCGATTTGAATTACTCAAAGCATCAGCAATAATATCCGTCCTGCTTCCTCATAAAATATTCAAATGTCAACTAGATTTGCTGATGTTTTCAAAGTTAACATTATTACTTGAAATGGTGAGAATCGGCATTGTCAATTATTATTAATATAATCTAATTAATTGTTTAGTTTTATGACAACCCTTTATAACCCGGAAATCAGTCCAAAAGAGGTTATGATTCTTCAGCACTTTCAAACATAAATATTTCGATCCCAGAATAATTAAAAAAAATATTTTGGAATGTTATAATATGAAATTAATGTAAACACTTCACAGTAGAAATGTGTTAAAACTTGAAAAATATTGAATAAACTTGAATAAATATAATCTGATTACTATCACCGATGAGACAAGAATGTTATATTTGGTAGGCTTATTATTATCATATATCTGGTTACTCTGGTTATTTCTCACGTTACCATAATTCCATCAATACATGACTGAAGTGTGCTTTAATCAGCAATGACACTCTACTAATGTATAATTCAACTTGAAATGCTCTAATTGTGGTGCAAAGCTGAGAATTCATCCAAAGTACAGTTACCAGTGACTACACTGTTGGTTTTATGTTGCCATAAAAAACCAGTAAAAACCGCAGTTTGATCTAGTTTCTTGGTGAACTTGTTGATTTACTACTACAGAAGTGGAGGGGAAAGCTGAAGGAGTTGGAAGGGGGAATTAGAAAGGAGAAAGGGGTAATTGAGATGGTTGAAGGGGTTGCTAAGAGCTAAGAAGCACAACCTCTCCCTTGAAAGTTCTCTCTATTTTTGTCAACTATTCTTTTTCTCTCATTCTCACGTCATAATCTTCACTTCATCTTCTTCTTCTCCTTCTCCTTCTTCTTCTTCTTCTTGATCTATTCCTTCTAACAGGAAGGGGAATGAGAATTTGAGCATAAAATAAGTGTGAGAGGATCTTTCCTTATTCTTTTATTTACCATCTCCTCATCATGTCTTCTCACCCTCTTCTTCCTCAACTATCTTTTTCTCTCCTTCTCTTTCCCCTTTTCTGACTCCTTTTCGCTATCCTTTTTCTGACTCTTTTTCGCTATCCTCTCCTGTATCTTCTTATTTTTCTCTAGTCTCTTATTTCTTCCTCACTAGTCTTACTTCTCCCTCTACAGTTTTCCGTTCCTCCTGTCTAATAACTCTCATCATCTCATTTCGTTCTCCTGAATTTCTATCTCCATTTTCATCTGTTCTCTTATCTACCATCTCTTCTCCACCTCCCAATGTTTTAAATTTTAAGCTTTTTTGTTTTCTATTTCTTCATCTTCATCTTTATCTCTTGCGTCTGCCTATGACTCATATCCTCATCTTACCAACTCCTTCTGACTTTATTCCTAACCTTCTTCTTCTATGATTTCCCTATTTTCTTCACCTTCTTCTAGCCTTTTCCATTATTTCTATTTTCTTTTCTCATTCATCTTTTCATTTCCTCGTAGCTTCTTCTTGTTCTTTATTCTATTCATCCAGTCTTTCTGCTTATTTTATTCTTTTCTTATTTTCCCTTCCTTCCCCCTCCACCCACTCGCCTTTTCATCCAGTCTTTCTGCTTCTCTTATTCTTCTATCCTTTCATCCTTCTCCTTCTCATCCACCATTTCCTCAACCTGTCTTCTTTTCTATAGCTCTTCTTACAAAGTGGAGGAAAGGCGAATAACAGGTCAAATAAGAGATTCAATAAGAGATTGATAAGAAGATTAAAGAGTACTCTAATAGAGGAAACTGGGAGTATAAGGAGGATAAGAGGTAGCTAATAAGGAGGAAGTGGTGCAGCTAATAAGGGAAGAGGATAAGAGTGAGAGGTAACGTGTTTCAAGTAATTAGAAGCTTCTTGCGGCTTCTTGGGGATATAATAAGACGGGGAGGAGGAGGAGGAGGAGGAAGAGGAGAATAAAATGGTTGCCTGTGACGGGCTAAGTCTCTGTTGTGCCTGTGACAGGCTAGACAGACAGACAGGCAACTTGACAGAGCCTCAGACTAGTAGCTCATTACACTAACACTGACACACACCAACTAACTCCAGCCCGGGGCCTTTTCCATCCCTAGTCGAGAGTTTTTCCTATTTTCTTGATCAGCGCTTACCCGACCACGGAAATAATTGACATTTCCCCTGTTTTGCGGTGTTTTCATGCCACTCATCACACAAGTACCGAGTGTTGCTCTGCTCACTCATTGTTATGTTGTCACTTAATTGGCAAAAGGCAGGTGCTTAATTCGTATAAGAGCATGTGCTTGAGATGTGGAGAACGGGTTTGTGACTTATTCGGCTAATGCTTTTCCTGGTGGGGAAATGAGGGGAGGCTTTGAAATATGACCTAATTCCATATATATATATATATATATATATATATATAATATATATATATATATATATATATATATAATATATATATATATATATATATATATATATTATATGACAAGTTTGCAAATTAGCTGAGATGCATAACCTAATAAAAAACTGATCAAATCAGGGTTTTTTCATTGATATCCACAGATATTGTAGTTCTTCCAAAATAACATATTTCAAGGTTCAAAGTCACAAGAAATAGTAATACAAACTGATATTATATTTTCTACAATAGAATTATTGGTCAACATAAGAGAAAATCAAATAGGTATTGGAAATATAATGATAAGGAGTTATAATAATAAATCAAAATGGAAGGGAAAAAGTAAAGATGGAAGTAAGATTTAATTTTGTGTACTAAGGAGTAAGGCTGTACTTCCATAAATACTGTAGTTCTTCCAAAATATATTCCAAGTTCCAAGTCAAAAGAAACATAAATACATACTATTATATTTTCATGAATATTGGTATTATATTTTCTAACTAAATGTGCAATTCCTAAGCAACGAATCGAGAAGCGCGTCTAGAGACGCGTGATAAGAGCCGCAGCGGTTAGAACACATAAACTATAAATTCATAGGATTCGATATTCATCAGATATGAATTGTAAAAGCAATATAGAAGCCAACACTTCTTCAAAATTCATCTGCTGCCATAACGTCCATACAACATAAAATCCAATGAGACATCAAATCTAATGAATTTATAGGTTATGTGCTCTAGTCGCTAAGGAATTGCACCTCCAGAATGGCTTCAGAGCAATCACAAATGCAATCCCCTTCAATATGAGATACGGTTTGCATCAATACAACTATATTTATTTTGAGAGTAATATTTTTTCAATAGTCGTCAATAACTTTTGGCCTAGCAAATCAACAAATAGATCATAATTAAGATAGATACATTTTCTATTTCGAATTAATGTAAAAAGAATAAACGCAAAATCTGAAACTATATTGTGGGTTGAGCATTGTAAGCTTGCAAGGATTCCAGATCTGGTAACACTAGCTGCTCAATGTGATCTAATTTCAATGAGAACTCCTCAAGAGCAAGATGTTCCTTTTTCTTTCTAAGTCTTCTTTCTTTCTTCATCTTCCTTCTTCTTATACCGTCTTACTTTTTCCACATTTCCTTTCCTTTTCCCTTGAACTTCTGAACCGTATCCCCATTGTCACTCTTTACAACTTTTCTCACTCCATTCACTCTCTTCCTTTCAATTGCAGGCGCGAAAAGTATCACATTTGAAAACACGTTTCTGTCTCTTTTCGACTTCATCTATTGCCGCTTCAATGAAGCACCCGCATCGCATTTCATCTTGGCCACGATATTTTCTCTTTTACACTCGAGGCATCATTACGGTAGCCGCAGAATATTGAAGCAATACACACTTATTCAATCGGTATTGTAATATTTCTTTCGAATTGGCACAGTTTGAGTTATGTAATAACATAAGATTATTCAATTGTCGAAATAAGATAGGTAATTAGGAAACGGAGATATTAAATATGACTCAGGCCCACTCAATATGTAAAGGACAATTCGAAGGGTGGACTCGAGGGAGATCACAACTTGTGGATGGAAAAATCTTTGGAGATTTCCCTTGAGGCAGAAAATTTGAATACGAAATTTTGTATCGATGTCCTCGAGGTCAGTTGCGTCTCAAACTGGAAAGAACATGTGGATGCGGTTGTCCATGTTTGAAGTCGGTGAATCCATTCTATTTCATCCAATTTGGTTCTAAATCATATTTTAGGGTGTGAGTGCACACAGATAGATATCTGTCTGGCGTCCTGAGTTCTAGTGATCTTAGAAGACATAAATATAAGTTTGCACACACCCTTAAAAATAATTCAAGAAAAACGTGGTTACTAATATTTATAAGAAATAATTATTATTAAACAAAAATCTAAATTGAATGCTGTGATTCAACCCGAAGACTTCTGCTACTGCAAATATTGACAACGGGGTAAACAGCTAGATGGAAATTCGATGAGCGCTACTATTCAAAAATTATTTATCAGCCCGGGAATCGAACCCAGTACTTCCTAATTGCCGGTCAGGAATGCTTACACTTACACCAAACTGACAATCTCTGGATAGCAGCGCTCATTTTATACGAAGCCATAGCGGCCAGCCAGTCTACAGATGGAAATTACTGAGATATTGCAATTATTAAAATGCTAATAAATTAATAATAATTATTATTATTATTATTATTATTATTATTATTATTATTATTAATTTATAAGGAACCTTGGAGCTAGCCCTCGAATTACACTCACTGGAAAACCCCAACACCCCTACTTCCTTTGTAGCATATAATGGAGGCATAGCTTTATTACTAGTAGTTCTGTGAACAATAGATTTAAATTTTTAATTATACATTGTTATTCTGTCTATTTTTATGTTTTGACTTGGCCTGTATGCTCTTTTTTGGCTCAATAAAATGAATTTGAATTTGAATTTGAATAGACCTCGCGCTCAGTAAGTTACATTGACCTGTTGTTATGTTTTCTCAAAAATTAATAATTTATAAATTTAAAATGTCTAGAAAAAATCCTAAATAAACATAGAGCTTTCTGACCTATCGTACCATGACGTGTCGTCCGGAATGCGAGTGTGAGCGCTGTTATCAGGTCTGGCTGTAACTGTCTACAAAGTTGATGGAAAGATACATTTTCAAGATGTTCGATGTTTTTGAACGGGTAGTATTATAGTCCACTAGACAGCTGATTTATGATGAAAAATTATTCTAGTCTGATTTTTACGGTAATATTGGCGTATGAAGAGGCTCCTTTTTCCTTTTATATTATCCTTGAAATGCAAAATTTCCAAAAACCTTGTATATCCGTCGACGCGCAATTTAAAAAGGAACATACCTGTCAAATTTTATGAAAATCTATTACCGCGTTTCGCCGTAAATGCGCAACATATAAACATTTAAACATTAAGACAAATGCCAAAACTCACTTCGCTCGGTCAATAATTATCTCGTCCTATTCTTGTCCTGAAGAGTAGAAAATATTTTGATAAATGATAATTTACCTCTAGATAGATGTCAGAGTCGGGGTCGAATGTGGAGTTGACCAGATGCAGACTGATGTTGACATGGGGGAGGGCGTGGAAGAAGCGGGCCAGGGGGGGTGGCCGGTAGTGCACCCCCTCTTCCCCCCGCATCCTGCTTATGCTCTTCACGCCTATCCTGACTGCTCCAAACACACAGCCACGTCAAAAACTGTTCTATCCCACAACATGCTTCCAACCTGCAACACAAATACAAATTAATTAAAATTAAATCTATTGAACCTAAACAGCATAAATTACATAAAGGCCAAGCAAAAACATCAAACAGTGAACAATAACAAGACAACAAAGTACTATCAGAGACTAAGTTAGTAATAATAATCTATAGTAAGTTCCACGTGGCAGTGAAGAAAGATAGCAGAACAACGTTGCTGATCCTCTGTTTTGTCAATGCTTTCTATAGATAAATAAAAATAAATAAATAAATAAATAAATAAAATAAAATAAAGTGATTAAATAAATAAATAGAATAGATGGTAGCTGGTACAGGTTTATTGACGTAATATCAACTGTTCATTGTCGTGTAAAATAATCAATTATATTTTATTAAGTAAGAAATTATATTATTCAATTATTTCATAATGAATTTTCATAATTAATACGAAATATGTTGTTAGTTGATTGTTAATTCTACATTGTTAAAAGACGATCTGGAAACAGAGTAAATCGAGAAAGAGATAGCGCTATCCACTTTGTTGAATGATACACAAGGATAGCAATACCATTGCTAATCAAAAACTGCCATTATAACGTGGACCTCACTATAGGTATCGTTACTCATCTTTAATCTATGGTATTTTATATACTCGACTATAAAGACAAAGCCACACGAAGCGTTTTTTTCAGGCATGTTCAGAGGGGTCGGCAGGTCAGGAAGCTCTCCGATTGGCTGATGGGGATGACGTTCAGGAATCATCACTGATAATCCGTCAGCCAATCGGAGAGCATCCTGCCCTGCCGACTCGTTAAAAACGCCTGAAAAAACGCTTCATATGGCTTGGCCCTAAAGCTATAACTAAAACTATATAAGAGCAGTTGATAACAAGCATTGGTTAGTGAAATGACAGAGAAATGTGAAATTGATTGTGAATCATAATAATTATTATTGTGAAATTGTAAAATCACAGATAGGAATTACTGATATATTGCATTAATTCAAATGTTAATGAATTAATAATTATTATTTACAGCATTTAATTTGGATTTTCGTTTAATAATAATTATTGTGAGATTGAAAAAACAGTTATGAAACATAGTTCCAATGAGTTCAACATTGTTATCAGAGATGTTAGAGACCTGTTTCACAACTTGTAGATGTGAATAAGTTTCATTCTTCTGATAAATTCTTCAAATGAAAATAAGTTTCATAAGTTGTGATCAAACTTCAATATGTAGCTTCTTAGTAATGCGACTTCTCGTTCTTCTGCCCCTTCTTCAGTAATGCACAATAATAATTGCAATCATTGTAACTAACCATTTCTGAATGAATTCAACACTATTTTAGCTAATACTGAAAGATACACATTGAGAAATTGAAAAAAATTGTAACATTACAGATCATATCAGATCATAACATTACAATAGCAATGAATTCAACACTTGTTTCAGAGATAATGAAGAATTTTGCCACAATAAATTGGTACAGAACGTTGTCTAGTTCCACTCTACGTGAATTCCTATATTCACAAAGTTAGGAGTTTTACAATCATTTCATTCGAAAACTGATCAGAGCTGAAACAGCTTGCCCCCTTTGCATGATGAGGATTGACTGGCAAGAGCTAAAGAGAGTTTTAAGATTCTCCAAAGTCAGAAAAGGTTGAGGAAAGTGGCCTAGACTGAGTAGAGGGAATCGATTGATGTAGAAGGATTTTTAGAACAGAATAGAATATCGAAGAAATGAATTTATTGAAAAATATGCAAACAAGAACGTGTAACGAGAGGTCAAATTATACATAAGTACACAATCATGCATGGTTATATTATACAGCAAAATGAACAAAAGAAAATTAGGGTAGATCACAAGTGTATTCGATCATTGTTTCTCGAACCATGTTCTTGTGGATTGGTATTGACAGTTCACAAGTGTATTTCACAATCTAAAAAAAAGATATTGTAAATATTGTTGTCATAAACCCAAAACAGCTCAATCGAATTCCGAACGACACAAATAGAGAAAATAGATGGTTATGAAAAAAAATCGTATTCTTTCTACCTAGTTAAGGGAAAATAGATTCAGACTTTCCATCACTGTCACAGGTTGATTCTTTTTCTTTCGAATCTTCTTTTTTCTCCCATCTTAGAGAGAATGCAACAATAAGAAATGTATTAGAATGCTTTATAAGGTAGCTACAGGTTCAGGTTGACGTTCTTTCGCCAGAAACAGAAAAATAAGCAAAGAACGGAGAGAGGTGAATACAATATGAGGAAAAAGGAAAACCGAGGATGAGTCCGGAATGTGATGGAGGGTAAGAAGAACAGAGACGATTATATGGAAGAGAATATGAAGGAGAGAGAAGGAATTCGGTGGTAAGGAAGACAAGTGCATACGAGTGAGCACAAGTAGAACTGAGAATATAAGTGAATACAATGAATTCAGAAGCGACGAGAAGCAGTTTCCTTCAACAATGTGACGCGATTATTGACTGAGGACGGATCAGATGGAGGGCGACGAAGAAGACCACAAAAAAGAACAATAAGGCAGATGAAACGAAAAAGGATATCAAGAAAATGGGATGAGACGAAAGCCCAGAAGACAACAGAAATAAGATGAATGAAGTGTAGTAGGAGAAGAACAAGACAGAAGAAGAGCAACTGAAAGAAGAAGGAAGAATATGATGAATAAACTGATGATGAACATTGAAGAAGAAAATAAAGATAGGGGTGGGAGAGACAGAGGGAGGTGGAAGAACGAGGGAAGAGGTGGAGGAGGTTGGGAACAAGACAGAAGCAGAAAGAAAAAGAAAAGGGGAAGTAGGAGTACTGGAGAAGGTTGGAGAAGGTGGTGGAGAAGGGGAGAAAGGAGAGAGACAAAGAAGAGAGAAGGAGAACAATATAACGGAGTAGAAGTAGAAAACGAATACAGGAAGAAGAGAACAGAAGATAGGATTAGAAGGGATAAAAAAGAAGGCGAGCATTTTGACAAAGGAGAAAGAGGAAGAGGAGAAGATGGAGGAGGAATGAGACAAAGAATAGAAAATTATGAGTATGAAGAACAGCAAAAATATAAGGACAAAGTCCTGTTTGCAGACAAGATTTTTCTTAAGCAAACAGTATTGTATTCATTGATCTGTAATATCATTTGTGTAATGGAATTTGTCATGTAAGTGAATAAAACTTGATTTGATTTGAAATAAAAATTGAAAATACCTTCGACAGAGTAGAAGAAAATAGGCGTAGGTGCCCCCATCTTCTCCCCAGAAGAAGAGGACTAGTGAAACCAAGAGGATAGGAAGACAGGTTGATGATGAGAAGAAGATAATGAAGAAGTTTTATGAGAAGCGAAAATGAAAATGAAGATGAAAACTACGAAAAAGAAGACAGGAGCAGAAAAATGAATAGGAGGATAAGTAGATAGTTCCGACAGGGGAAGGAGGAAGAATAAAAAGAAGAATGAAAAGACAGGATAAGAATGGGGACCTTGCAAGAATATTGGAGAAAGAATAGAATAGAATGCGAGATCGCGTGAGCCGCCTTTTACGTATTTCGCGACGGCGAGACGTGATGTGAAATCTTCCGATCCGAAAAGTCACTCACTTCTGACTTCTCTTCCAATAGAACTTGTTCCTAGCTCACGATTTGTTGGTCGTACGAACTTGGTTCCACTACTACATACTACAACAATTCCCTTATGGCACACACTCCTGCACTCGCTCTCTCCATCAATAACTTCCATAGATAGGCACGAGAAGAATGGACTGGTGTGTTCCAGCACACACAATTATTGTCCCAGTTGTGTTCAATCTCTAGCGAATTTCGATGGGAGGAAGAGTTTTGCTCGATGGAACGAGGAATGAAGAAAATAACAGAGGAAGTTATTGAGCATTGAGAGAACATGGAAGAGGAGTACTATAGAACAAACGTAATGAAAATTGGTATTGATGAAGAAACTTGATAAAAGTTTATATTAAAGAAAAAAGTTTTTTTAAATCTAGTTTGATTTGGAGGTAGAGTTGCGGCAAGTTTGTAGGGTAATTGGGTATTCTATTTTTTCGTCACTGGTTGATTCAAAAATACATTTATTGAGAAGCATATATGACATGAGATTTCCATTATACAATAGGGACTCTCAATAAACTTCCATTTTAAAACGATTTCTTAACATAAAAACGAAATGCTGAGTTGTTGAGCTGCTCTCCTATTGATTTGATCATACGTATCCTTTCAATACTTGGAATACCTACCATTCTATATTGTTTTGGATCAGCCATCTCATGTATCAACTTGACATACAAAATCAACCAATCAGATACTTGGATCTTCGACCAATCGTAAAATAGAAACTTTCACTCATTTTACTACATAATCCTCCATTTTGTGCATTACATCCGCCATTTCGTGTTGTTATAATGACATACTCAACCAATTAGGAGCTTTGATCTCATAGACCAATCAATAAATATGGTATCACCTCCTACTCTTATATATTGACTATTATACTATTAACTACTTTATTATCTAATATCCATCTGATCTCATCTACTTTATTGTTGATGACATACAACACTACTCTTTTTGATACACGATAGATCCTATATCCTCTAACACACACCATTTCGGATATTCAACTAACAATTTCAAGTGAAGAAACTGACATACAACGAAATAGTTGTTTGGATTGTCAGAGTTGTCAGATAACGCGTTAAAGCTGCGTTTACACCAAAGTTATTAACAAAATATTTATTTCTCCGTCCTTATAGATTCTATTATATTGAACATAACTTATCATACACATGATGATCAAATGTGTTTGTCAAGTTCCGTTCAATCTGATAGAATCTATAAGGGCGGAAAAATAAACATTTTGTTAATAACTTTGGTGTAAACGCAGCTCAACAATCCTAGATTAAAGCCGGGACACTTTTAACCAATTATGTGGGCATCATCCGATCATCCAGCAAAAAAGTTATATGTAATCCAATTAATAGTTACAGCTTATCTCATAAAACAGGAATTCGTTTTCCAATTCATGAAACTTAAGAATCTCTAACCACTTTTCAGAAGCAGACACTTCGTTACAAATTCACACATTCAAGAAGAGATCCATTCCAATTCCTTTCCAAAACAAAACAAGACGACGACTGTAGCAGCGTTATCAGCTGCTCAGCTTTCCATACTTGGGTTATCATTACTAATATGGAGGAACTGTCTCTTCAACAAACACAAGCCATGTAAGCTCCACACTCCACACTCCTCACTATAGTACAGTCGGCAAAGAAGCGACACGGGTTTGTATGGGGAGCAAGCTAAAATCCTGGGATGTGTGTCGTGTCTCAATTATAGCTCTATATTATATTTCTATCTCAGTTCTATATACTATATTTATAGTTGATTGTATACTTCCATCTCAGTCGTATGCTTATGGCTGATTCTCATCCGGTTAAACAACGGAACTGTTCGCTGATTTGTATGGGAAGTGATTCCTTTGAATGCAAAAGGAATAGACTGACAAAACGGATGGGTCTCCTCGACAATCTCCATTCTCCCATTCTCCATTCCACAAACAGGATTAATTTTCCTTTGTTCTGCTTCGGGCGAGTTTTCTCACTCTCTCTCTCTCTCTCTCTCTCTCTCTCTCTCTCTCCTCTCTCTCTCTCTCTCTCTCTCTCTCCCTCTCTCTCTCTCTCTCTCTCTCTCTATTATCATCATCCCTTCCTTCCCGTACCATTTGAGCCACAGGGAATGTGGAAACAACGAATTTATCGTCGAAAGAGACGGGAAGACAACTGAAACTCAGCTGGAAAAATCACTGCGATATTACAACCATTGTCTTGTCACGATCCCATTATCTCGTGTTTATTTACTATTTCCAATATTCCAATCATATCAACATCATCATCTCTGAGCTTTGTTGGTTTTTGTTGATTTTTGTGGAAATTGTTCAGAATTCCATAAAGTAGAAGTAGGTGATAGTAAATCTGGGATCAATGTAAAAGTATCTTTAATGTCAGAGCATGATCTACAAACAATTTCTGACCAATTACATAATCATTGTATAAATCATACTCATGACCAATTTAAATAAAATATAAATCTCAGTACCCTTTTATGAAATTTTCAATGTCCGAAACATGTGATAAAATAATTTAAAATGGTACTGAGATTTATTTTTCATTTATATTAGAAGTAGTCCTAAAGAAAAAATACAATATCATGACCAATTGTAAACGCATATCATACCAATTGTATACCCAATTGATACTAGAATCGAGAAATCTAAAAACATGAACCATCTTGAGTTGCTTATGAGTGTAATTTTGTAATTGGTCTGCTCGTATTTCTATTACAGTTGTCAGAAAAGGAATTTGGAATGTCGAGAGAATGGAGAAGCTGAAACCCCTGTAAATCTACAACGTTATAATCTAATTCAAGTATTTAGTTTCTTTCTGGTACCAGAGTCTTACACAGTAGATAATCTTTTATATTATTATGTACTATTCACTATTTTTTCTTTCCTTGCCCTATTACCATAGGTAAGTAAAGTATTGCTTTCCAAAAAAAAATTAAGGTACCCTGATTTCAAGTTTTCTATACGTTTCAAGGTCCCCTGAGTCCAAAAACATGATTTTTATGTATAATGTTTACTATTTGAATAACTCATTTTTATTATCTAGTCTTGAAATGGAACAAATGATCATATAAAAAATACAATATCATAGTATCTAGAACAATTATTCAAGTTCTGGCTGAGTTACCAAGACTCCAAGAAGTCCCTTACTTGTGAAAGTCCTTGTAAAGAATGTGAAGGGTTGAAATGAGAATGAGCCGATTTCTCGGATGATTTTTCAACTTGGCTGCAAATTGTCACTTCTACTGAAAGACAAATGGAGGAGACATTTAAGCTAGACATGGTGGACGAAAGCACGATTTTTCTGGGAAGTCCAATGTCCAATGTTAAGAAGATGTTTGCGAAGAAAAATAGTGTATGGTGGGATTCACTTCAAACTGTCAGCATTGTTTAAATGGCGAGCATTGATGCTATTAATGAGGAATGGTGACAGTTTGAAGTGGGTCTCATTCATTGTAGCTGAAAGGAAGGGTGGTGGCGGTGAAGTTGAGATTGAAATGATAGCGAGTGACAGCCTGGTCATGGCCAGCCTGAGCCAATTCCCCAAACACTAGATTGAACTATCAAGACGACCACCAACACAAATTCACAGGGTATGGCTAGGGTAGGTTGTTTTATAGGAACGGAAAATGTAGAAGGTGGAATGAGGAAGAAATAAAGATAATGGAGAAGAGTAGGAGTGAAAGGAACAGAATAAGAAGGAAAATATAGAAAAAGAAGCTCGGTGGAATGGGGAAGGTAGAAGACGGAAGACAGAAAGAGTAGAAATAGAGAAGAGTGGAAGAATGCTGAAACGCATAGAGTTGATAGGTATAGTTCATATGAGAAACGTTGATAGAATGAATAAAATATGGAGATGATGGAGGAGGAATGGAAACAGGAGAAACGAAATAAGTAAGTAGTGACAGAGAAAATAGAAAAAGAGTGAGGAGGAACCGGAATCAAAAATAATTGGGGAAAGAGAATAGATTAAGTTGGAACAGAGACGAGTGAGAGAGTATTGATATGAAAGTTGAGAATCAATAGAAAAGAAAGTGAAGGAGGAGAAAGAAAAGGATCCAGGAGAAAGAGAATAAATGGAGTAAAACTTGGGAGGAAGAATGAAAATGACGGAGGTGAGATAGGAGAAAGAGATTGGAGTATAAGATCAATAAAAAAGAAGAATAATTAGAGGTATGAGAAATAGCAAAATGTAGAGAGAGAGAGAGAGAGAGAAATAGAGAGATATGGACAAGGATGAATAAAATTTATAACAGAATAAGATGCGAGAAGGATAAGATGTAAGGAGATAAAAAAGATAGGATTATAAAATAAAACACCCACAGGAGATGGAAGAAAATGAGACAAACTAAATTAAAAGTGGAAAAGGGGGATGAAAAGGGGAAGGCGGGGCTTGATGAGGAGGTTGAGGAGGAGGAGAAGGAAGAGGAGGTGGAAGAGAAGAAGGATAAGAAGAGGAAGAAGAAGAAGAAGAAAAAGAAGAAGAGGAGTAACATCTATTCACCAAGTGTGGAGTGCAGATGATGGGAGGATATTATTTGAAGTTTGACCTGAACTCACACTCACACACACACATACACTCTCTCTCTCTCCACTATTTCCGGCGCCAGGACAGTAAACGTGGTACAGGAATACGGTATACAACACAGTCCTGTATCAAGAGAAGGAAGTAAGGTGGTGTGATCTCCATTTTATCGACTGCCCGGGGTGGAATCCGCACACTTCAAGGGCCCTTGAGAACTCTCAGGGCGATAAACAATGTCCTGCCACCTTTACCTTCACATGACTGTCCGCAACACCACTGACAATAAAACCACACAATGACATTCCAGAATAATCAATTCAGCCAGTCGGTAATTACTCAGGAATAGAAACGAGTTTGAAAAAAAAATTCCAAGTGAACTATTGTGCTTTTTGGGGAGAAAACTGATAAATTTGTTAAATAATAATGTTTTTTGAGGAAAATCTGATAGACTTGTTAAAGTATACGGTTATGAAAAAAATCTGATAAATTTGCACAATACAGTGATGAGATTCATTAACCCAGGAAATTAGCTCATGAAATGTCATTAATGGATTTGCACTAATTACTGTTTTGAACGACCGAGATATCGAACCTAAAACTATTTCTAGTTCAGGATTTATTGACTCTAGTGGATTGAAAGCTTAAACAGCAATCACCAGCAGCATTTGTAGTGGAAATGGAGCCACATGATTGGAAGTTGTAGTTAAAACCTATCAAAATTTGTTATTTGCACAATGGGCGGAGGATTCAATCTACAGCCATGAGACAATCAAACAACATCAAAGTTTGAAAAACTTAGAACCGATTTACCGAAGATAAATTTGAATTGAAAGTCCATGAGAATTGGGAATGTGCTCAAAATCAAACACAAGAGCCAAGGTTAAATTACCAAACCTCAAGCAAAAAAGACTAGTAGTTCTGTGAACAGTAGACCTCACGGAGTTTTCTCATCCACAAGATCTGATGTTACCTGTTCTAGTTGATTCAGTTGAATCAATTCACAGTTGAATCATAATTTACTCTTAAAAACTTTTATTTGTTTTCTCCTAGATCAAAAACTCACTTAAAATCAGTTCATGTTTGAATTTGTATCCCATATGATGAGTAATCCAGTTTCGTGATAATCTTTCCATCTGATAAAAATATTTCTCAACTATTTTAAACTTAATTTTTTTCAATCAAGAATATTATATTTTCTTCAGCATTATTTAGTTCAGTTAATCATTTTTCAATTTTATTTTCAATCACCTATTACATTTGTTTTTCAAATGTGAAAATATTGATACTGATGGACACACATCATAAAAAATAATGAAACCCTACCTTGTAGAAATAGACACGGTCAGACATCTGTGTAATGCGTATTTGAGGTATTTGCGTATCTAAGGAAATGTGTATTTTAATTGAATTCACCACATTTTCAATTCCAAACTGTATTCGAAATCAGCCAATTAATATCCAAACCCATCATGCAATCTACAGCAACTAATATTCAAAGATAATATCACCCTTGTGAACAGTACTAGCCAATACCTTGGAGCGTTGGTGCTAAGACACGTAATAGCGGATTAATACCGGTATGAATATGCAAGCGACCAGAGTACTGAGTGTCCAGCAAGTACCCGGCTTAACATTAATTATTCACAAAAACAAGGAGCGAGTAATTGCAGTTGTGAATGAACGTGGCCACCCCTGAGAGCTGAGACAGTCGCGCCAGACCTCCGATCGATAACAGCAAAGTTTTCAGACGGAAAAACGGCAGCAACCGGGAAAAGCGGGAAAGCGGAAAAGCATTAGCATAATTGCCCCTGAAGTCACCTGGATTATATGCAGAAGGCGTATGAACTCACACAATGCCACTGCCACCTTTACCTTCACATGACTGCCCGCAACACCATTGCCAGACAATAAAACCACACAATGACATTCCAGAATAATTAATTCAGCCAGTCGGTAACTACTCAGGAATAGAAACGAGTTTGAAAAAAGAATTCCAAGTGAACTATTGTGCTTTTTGGGGAGAAAACTGATAAATTTGTTAAATAATAATGTTTTTTGAGGAAAATCTGATAGACTTGTTAAAGTATACGGTTATGAAAAAAAATCTGATAAATTTGCACAATACAGTGATGAGATTCCAGGTCTAGCTGATGAAATGTCATTAATGGATTTGCACTACTTACTATTTTGAACTAACGAGATACCGAACCTAAAACTATTTCTAGTCCAGGATTTATTGACTCTAGTGGATTGAAAGCTTAAACAGCAATCACCAAGCAGCATTTGTAGTGGAAATGGAGTCACATGATTGGAAGTTGTAGTTAACCTATCAAAATTTGTTATTTGCACAATGGGCGGAGGATTCAATCTACAGCCATGAGACAATCAAACAACATCAAAGTTTGAAAAACTTAGAACCGATTTACCGAAGATAAATTTGAATTGAAAGTCCATGAGAATTGGGAATGTGCTCAAAATCAAACACAAGAGCCAAGGTTAAATTACCAAACCTCAAGCAAAAAAGACTAGTAGTTCTGTGAACAGTAGACCTCACGGAGTTTTCTCATCCACAAGATCTGATGTTACCTGTTCTAGTTGATTCAGTTGAATCAATTCACAGTTGAATCATAATTTACTCTTAAAAACTTTTATTTGTTTTCTCCTAGATCAAAACTCACTTAAAATCAGTTCATGTTTGAATTGTATCCCATATGATGAGTAATCCAGTTTCGTGATAATCTTTCCATCTGATAAAAATATTTCTCAACTATTTTAAACTTAATTTTTTCAATCAAGAATATTATATTTTCTTCAGCATTATTTAGTTCAGTTAATCATTTTTCAATTTTATTTTCAATCACCTATTACATTTGTTTTTCAAATGTGAAAATATTGATACTGATGGACACACATCATAAAAAATAATGAAACCCTACCTTGTAGAAATAGACACGGTCAGACATCTGTGTAATGCGTATTTGAGGTATTTGCATATCTAAGGAAATGTGTATTTTAATTGAATTCACCACATTTTCAATTCCAAACTGTATTCGAAACCAGCCAATTAATATCCAAACCCATCATGCAATCTACAGCAACTAATATTCAAAGATAATATCACCCTTGTGAACAGTACTAGCCAATACCTTGGAGCGTTGGTGCTAAGACACGTAATAGCGGATTAATACCAGTATGAATATGCAAGCGACCAGAGTACAGAGTGTCCAGCAAGTACCCGGCTTAACATTAATTATTCACAAAAACAAGGAGCGAGTAATTGCAGTTGTGAATGAACGTGGCCACCCCTGAGAGCTGAGACAGTCGCGCCAGACCTCCGATCGATAACAGCAAAGTTTTCAGACGGAAAAACGGCAGCAACCGGGAAAAGCGGGAAAGCGGAAAAGCATTAGCATAATTGCCCCTGAAGTCACCTGGATTATATGCAGAAGGCGTATGAACTCACACAATGTCACTGCCACCATAATACAATGATGGGCTTCCCTTGATAAGAGCAACCATCACAAAAACTTTGGTCGTGTGCTAGATAACTTCAAGTCAAAGATCGTTATTATCGTTGAGAAAATCGTTCATCAGTTAGACCTTTTCGAGGATTTACATTTCTTGAAAGTTATTCTAATGAAAATACCTTTTGATCAATACAAAAATCATCTTTTTATTTTGTCCTAGCATTTTATCAGGTGTTCAGCTTTGCATAGATGTAATAGTTAACGTTTTGTCAGGACTAATCATAAACATCACGAAATAGAAATAGAAAGTGCCTTTGTTCTAATAGGGAAATTGGTGTAAGTAAACAATTAAAAAAAGGGTACTTGGATTTTTATTCCTTGATACATAATTGTTATTATATAATATCCATTTTTCGCTCCTCTTCACCCTTCATTCCTTACTTTTATAGCCTCTACCAGGGACCAGCCAATAGAATAGCATAGAATTGAATAGAATAGATTTTATTCCTTTAAGCATAAATATTACAGAATCGGAAACGTCACAATGTTCAAAAAATATATGGAGAAACATAGTTGACTAGGTACTTTTCCTCTTTTCTTTATTTTCAGCACACCTCACTATGAAGCCTCACTATGATTTCTTTTATGTTGAATTGAATAAAATTGATCGATTGGATGGATTATATTGAAACTAGCCGTCAGGCTCGCTTCGCTCGCCATATCCGTCTATCCGTCTCGCTTCGCTCGCCTGCATTTTTCATTTGAGCATTTTTATCATATGTTAGGACGATCCAGTCGGGGGTCCAGACTAAACGGATATGGCGAGCGAAGCGAGCCTGACGGCTAGTAATATAATATTCCCAGGAATAGCTCTGATTGAAGTAGCAGTGCCCAATCAATTTTTCCGCGATAAATGCATTTCAATCTTCAACTTGGTGCAAACCCAACAAAGTCAACTCAACTTAATGCCAACCTGACAAAATTATTAATTTAGTTATCAGTTAACAACTGTTTCAAAGAGGTACTCTCTCTAGATTATAGTTCTATATTAACATATGGTAAGGACATTTTTCAATTATAATTAAGAGATTGGAATAAGAAGAATATACATGCTAAAAGACGAACTTTAAACCCTTAAAAACCACCCTTAGAGTTAAAATATTGCCAAAAGATTTCTTAGTGCGCCTCTAAAGGGCCAACTGAACATACCTACCAAATTTGAACGTTTTTAGTCCGGTAGATTTTTAGTTCTGCGAGTGAGTGAGTGAGTGCCATTTCGCTTTCATATTATTGGAAATTTTATAAAAATGAATTCCATTAATTCATTTATTTCTGCATTATAAATGACAATGCAAAAAATTATATGATTGCAAAAATCTACAATAATATATTCGAGTTAGGAAGTACTACATTTGCATATACTTTTCATCAACCCTGAGCAACACGACAGAAGCAATAACTCAAGAGCCTTTCAATTCAATTGATTGTAAAGAATCTCCTACACTGAGCAAGTAGTAAATTGCACGTCTCTCAAGACTTCCAGGTATAAAATATACAGATTATGGCTGACCAATGTAATTAAAGCCACGATCATTGAGCACCTGTCACTATCCTTGGCAATTTATTTGATTGCCAATTTTCAATAGCCGAAGCAAAAATAACCGCCAGGTACAAGCTCGAGACAATCGGTAAGTTATGGAGATAAATTCAATTAGAAATAAAATAGCATGACTGGAATGAATGGACAGGATAATATAGTAGACGCTGTGCTACGAGATTAAGTAAAAGCTATATAATTATAATGTTTGAAAAAAAATTTTTTTCGAAATCCGTGAGAATTTAAATGTTATTATGGGTAACCGAGCTATTCCAAATAAAAAATAAAAACATTGCAAATGAAAACGCTTTCAACAAATTAAAAAAACATTGCAAATAAAAACGCTTCATATTAGTTTTTTGTCTTTTGAATTGAATAGGTATTGCTTTCAATATTATAGTATCACACAGTCATAGTAAACCTATTAATATATTCACATTGTTCAATAATTTTAAATTAACTCATCATAAACTTTATATATCAGAAAATTAACTATTTGAGCTTGGATTTAGATTGTTTATTGTTGACATATTATGTAAGACAAGCATTTATATATTTTCAAATTCCTATTTACTGTAAAAAATAGATATTAATGGTAAAACAATGCCATCAATAAATTATAAATAATTCATGCAGCAATGCAAAACTATGAGTGAATAGTATATTCCAGTGGCAAAATTAATCAATGAATACAATGAACAATATTATTTCCAAGCAATAGTTCAAGAGTTTTTTCAAGGCAGTAAAATTCAAATATTTTGTACAATCTTATAGGTTTATTGGGGACAAACATTGAATGAAATCGTACTCCATTTTTGGGACGAGATGATTCAAAACAACTAGACCAACCAATCACGAACGAATAATATTCAGTGCTATACTCCCACTGGTTTATGAAAAATAAATCACGCGATTTTTTGTTGAGCGGAGCGGTGTCAACCAATAAGATTCCAGTATACAACTCAGTTTAGTAGTCTATGCAGTGCGAATTTCTCCACTGGCAACACAAATTCTGAAAAATACTTCAGGTAAAAGACTAATTTTATTTTCTGTATCCACCTCTCATTCTCTTTTTCTCTCGCTTTCAGTCTCCTCCCTCTCTCTCTCAGTTTCTTTCGTGATTATGCATATGTAAGTGAGAGAGTGACATGAGTGTCTCTATCAGGGCGATGACATCTTAAACTTTCAACAAACTCTGCCAAAATTATATTTCATCTCACAGCTTCAGGCCTACAAACTCTCTCAAAACCGAGCACTTCACAGAATATCTCTCTGTTAAGAAGTTAGCACTGAATAAATTACACAACAACGCCACAATGATAAGAATGGCTCACCAAACTTGATAACAGAAATTTCAACGAATGCACAATTTGAAAGCTTTTGAAACTTGGAGATGATTGGAATACTTCATTGAGTTTAAGCGGAAGTGCTCATCACGAGTTAGCAACTTCTAGAACAAACTCACGAGACAAGCAGGCTTTTAACAGAAATTCCGGTTAATACGTCAGTCTTAAGATAACGAAAAGTATGGACTCATGTTGTTTAGATGCCTTTATAAGACGAAATTATCTGAAGAGTACATTGATTCATTAATGAACTTAATACGAGTAAAGCTTACAAACAAGGTGTAGAGTTCCCATCATAAGTTCCTACATTATCGTTACAACAAACCCCGCATAAGTTGTATAACTTATAAACTTTTCCTTTTCTGATGTACCGTACTACTACAAACATGTGAAACAAATTTGTTGTAATTTGAACGGGCTTCAAAAATGAATAAATATTGACAGAATCCTTCAAGTTGAAAGGGTGGCTGATTAAGGCCAGCTCCTTTAATCAACAGTTATGAGCAATATTCCTGGTGGTTCGGAGACCACCTCAACTTAAGGATCGTTAATCTTTGACCATAATCCCTTGGATGTCCTACCAAATAACAAATCATTCCCAGCAAAAAAGCAGACTTTATGTCTACAAGATGAGCTATTTTTAAAATGCAGGAAAAAGTCAAGAAGACGGTGTTCTTTATTAAACAAACCAAATCAGTCAAGAAAGAGATGAAGTGAATGATACTTTAATAAAAGAATAGGATATTGCCAAAATGAACAGTCACCAAAAGAATATAAAACTCTCCTTAAAATAAAAGGAAATCTCTCTTGATATTCCTCCTATATCTCCAAGAAAATATTTTTAGAAAGAGAAATAATACATATAGAACAATAAACAAAGCCGGGAGATTCTATCATAAAAACTGGAAACATTTTTGACAAAAATAGATGGTTATCTCAGCTCTGTGAAGGCAAACACGAAGTTGATGTTATCTTTCAAATACTATACTATTTATAAATTTGTAAGGCTTCTATACAAATTTTGGTGCTACCGATTATATTTTGAGATTAATTACGACATTCAACTGTATTTTATGGACCATTATTCGGATACAAGCCTCCAGAATTTATTTTTTATTTCCGCCATAATAATTAGATGACTACCTATATAATATTATGTTTATTTCCTCAGTAATGATCGGAAGCCTTCTGATACAGAAAAAAAACATATATTTTATAGAAACAGACAGCAGGTTATTTTTAAAGACGAAGATGCAAATTAAAGTGTCATTTGACGTTGGAAACAGCCCAGGCAGAAAGCGAAGTAGTAGTTTGGAGTCTAACCGAGAATATAAGTGCCTTTTAAAACGCTTACGGCAATAAGTTATGGTTTAATTTAGTTGAAATACTGCCAGGCAAAATAAAAACACTTTTTATCGCAGTATAAAATCTCTTCGGTCCGTTAAGATGCCAAATAATTGAGTGGATGACTAATAATTATCACATTGAGAGTAAATCAGCTATTGGAACACTATAATCTCCAGTTTCAAATCTGGTAGGCAACCTTAGAATTCATAGATTCAGATTATAGGTTTCATTTAAAGTCAAACTTAGTTGCTAAACTATACTAGAAGTTTGATGAAAGCTGTCTATTGAAACAACTTAAGGAGTTCCTAAACTATACTCTAATTAATAAAACTTGTGTAATGTTAAGCCTAAGAAACTATGCTAAACTTCAGATTTTACAATATACAAGTTTCTTTGATTCGAGTTTGGAGTAGCATTTTAATGAAATAATAAGTGCAGACTACTGTGGTTTCGAATTATTTTTCAAAAAGAATTCATTGTGTTCAATGTTCTTGTATAATTCTCAGTACATTCAAGTATTCTGCAGAATAGATGTAGATGAAAGAAGTATGGTGGTGCCTGTATGAGAAGGAAGAAAAGTGGAAACTGAATTGCAAATGGCAGACCAGCAAAATTTCAGCGTTGTGTTTTAGTGAGCACTGGCAGCGGAGTGAACGCTAAAGTAAAGTAGAAAATCGAACTGAACTCATCTGAAGAGATTTTTTTGTGGTATCCTATGAAAAGTAACGCTTCTACTATATAGCATGCAACGTTTCAGAGGTTAAGGCTAGGGCCACACGAGCGCACATAGTGCGTCCGTTGCAACTTACTTTTTGCGGCCGTCGCCAATGACACCACACGAGCGTTGAGTGTGGTGCGAAAACGTCAGTTGACTTTAGGCAATTGAACCAGACGAAGCAATAACTTTTTCGCCACACTTGATGTAATGAGCTGGTTTACGTGCGTCATATGGAGGCCGAAAGTGATTGTTTTCCGACCAGGCCGGTAAAACTTTACGGCCCTAGGGCTGTAAAATGACCTTGAATAACAGCTGATCGTGTCCGATCTCACAAAAATCATAGAGATCTCATAATGACTGTAATAATCTATATAATTATGTATCGTGAATCGCGGTATTATGTCTATGATATATTTTATAAATTACTGTTTCATAATTTAATATTTGTTATTGTGTTTTTGATATCAAACAATAGAATACGATGATATCTCCATAGCCTCAACAATATACTTAATGTTGGTTGCATTGTCCATTGTCAGAAAGGAACGTATCGCAAGTATTTAAAAGTGAAGAATCGAATTTGAAATCAAAGTACAATAATTGTATCAATATTTAAAAGTGAGGTAGAGTAATAATTGTTTCTTTTTTATTATCGAATTCCACTTCTTAATGCAATACAATCAACAATAATAATAGGAAAATACAGCAGAGATCTCAAGTTTAAGGTAAGCCTTACTCAGCCTTGACTGAAAAATTCCTAGTAATTTTTCCGTAATTCATTATTAAAACTTTTAGTTAATTTTTATTCAATATTAAACCATATAGAGAAAACATTAGGCCCACTCAAGATTGAATCTTCGAATGTTTTCTCTATGATTTAACTATTTTCAGAGCAATATTTTGTTGTGAAAGCGGCTTCAAGTTTGCCGCTATACACTACATTATAGTAGCCTACTTACGTTAACTGACTTACAGGCTTCTTCGATCAAAAATATGCAATGGCCGAGAGCGTAAAGGCGTAATACATCAGAACTCAAAGCTCAGTGAATTTCAAACATGATCTAGGTTTGAACCTCGGTCAGTGACATTTTTTTTTGTCGATGAATTTCGACTTTTATTAGCTATTTTTTATATTAGTTACCGTAATTTAAATTTCAATCAATTTTTAAGATATATTTTGAGACAAAACTGTGAAATATGCAATTATATTAATTTTTCAATCACATTATTTCAAAATAGTAATGAAAATTCTATTCATTCATCTATCCATGAGATATTGCACCAGGCGCAAAGCGCAAGCTATAAAAATTCAAACAATTATTCGAAATATTAATAGTATAAAAATATTGTCACTATTATAAATTATTAATTGGTAATATTGAAATTGACAGTGAAAGTTGTCATAACCAAGATTCAAACTATCAAAATAGGCTGTTTAAATTTCATTTATTTTTTAATTTCTTATATATTGGGAAGTTTTTTTTTGGTGTGGCGAAAAATAGCGTTCGCACCATGGGCAAAAATGTATTTCTGGCTTTCAATCTTTTCTAGTCCTCGGCCTACGGCCTCGGACTTAAAAACCGATTTCGAGCCGGAAATATCTCATTTTCGGCCCTAGGTGCGAAATATACTATTTTGCCACACTTGGATGTAATGAGCTGGTTTACGTGCGTCATATGGAGGCCGAAAGTGATTGTTTTCCGACCAGGCCGGTAAAACTTTACGGCCCTAGGGCTGTAAAATGACCTTGAATAACAGCTGATCGTGTCCGATCTCACAAAAATCATAGAGATCTCATAATGACTGTAATAATCTATATAATTATGTATCGTGAATCGCGGTATTATGTCTATGATATATTTTATAAATTACTGTTTCATAATTTAATATTTGTTATTGTGTTTTTGATATCAAACAATAGAATACGATGATATCTCCATAGCCTCAACAATATACTTAATGTTGGTTGCATTGTCCATTGTCAGAAAGGTACGTATCGCAAGTATTTAAAAGTGAAGAATCGAATTTGAAATCAAAGTACAATAATTGTATCAATATTTAAAAGTGAGGTAGAGTAATAATTGTTTCTTTTTTATTGTCGAATTCCACTTCTTAATGCAATACAATCAACAATAATACGGTAATAAGAAAATACAGCAGAGATCTGAAGTTTAAGGTAAGCCCACTGGTAAAACTCAGCCTTGACTGAAAAATTCCTAGTAATTTTTCTGTAATTCATTATTAAAACTTTTAGTTAATTTTTATTCAATATTAAACCATATAGAGAAAACATTAGGCCCACTCAAGATTGAATCTTCGAATGTTTTCTCTATGATTTAACTATTTTCAGAGCAATATTTTGTTGTGGAAATGCCGGCAAACCGGCTAAGTGTTTCAGTCAGGCCCCCTCGTTAACAATACGGAATGGCCGAGAGCGTAAAGGCAAAATACATCAAACCTCAAAGCTCAGTGAATAACAAACATGATCTAGGTTCGAGTCTCGGTCAATGACATTTTTTTTTTGTCGATGAATTTCGACTTTTATTAGCTATTTTTTATATTAGTTACCGTAATTTAAATTTCAATAAATTATTTTGATATATTTTGAGACAAAACTGTGAAATATGCAATTATATTTAATTTTTCACATTATTTCAAAAAGAATTCATTGTGTTCAATGTTCTTGTATAATTCTCAGTACATTCAAGTATTCTGCAGAATAGATGTAGATGAAAGAAGTATGGTGGTGCCTGTATGAGAAGGAAGAAAAGTGGAAACTGAATTGCAAATGGCAGACCAGCAAAATTTCAGCGTTGTGTTTTAGTGAGCACTGGCAGCGGAGTGATGCGCTAAAGTAAAGTAGAAAATCGAATTGAACTCATCTGAAGAGAGTTTTCTGAGGTATCCTATGAAAAGTAACGCTTCTACTATACAGCATGCAACGTTTCAGAGGTTAAGGCTAGGGCCACACGAGCGCACATAGTGCGTCCGTTGCAACTTACTTTTTGCGGCCGTCGCCAACGACACCACACGAGCGTTGAGTGTGGTGCGAAAACGTCAGTTGACTTTAGGCGATTGAACCAGACGAAGCAATAACTTTTGCATGATTGTCTCGACGTGCGTTGTAGCATTTCTTCGCAGTTCAAAAATCACCGTCCGTTACGAACTCCGTTACTTGGTACGCACGTACCTGGTGTGTTGTCACCAATTCACTTCTATGTATTTCTACAACGGACGTCAAAAAGTAAGTTGCAACGGACGCACTTTGTGCGCTCGTGTGGCCCTAGCCTTAAACAACATATAAAAAATATTTTTTCAAATTGAAAATATTCAAACTTACCGAAATAAGTCACGTGATAGAGTTGTACCAGATAAGAATCTGTAACAAACAAGAAAATGCAAAATTATTATAATCATAGATGTATGTTCCACATGTTTTTGATAGAAATTTTATCAAGAACATATTATTGTAGAAATAAATCCGCAATATTATGCATGTCTGAAATAATGATAACTGGCACGATTTATTGCTAGTGGTTGAATTTAGATCCAGTTCAGTTATAATGAGATGAAACAAATTCATAATGTTACTTTAAGCAAAGCAAGTAGTAGCAAAATAACACAGTATATTCAATGAGCCCACAGCAAATGTAGCTGTGATGCAACAATAATGTGTGGTTAATGCTCCACATTCAAGTAGTGTGGAGTTAAATATAATTATAAAAAATAGGATGTATAACTGAGCAGTTTAGAGCATTAATAGTTAACATTCAAATGTTGTCAAAATTGTGATTTACAAACTTCCAATACCATTATTATTTCGACCAACTTGAAATTTTGTCAAAAAATACAGCCTACAGTTATTTAGCTGAAATTTGAATAAGTAGTTAAGATTTTATGTAACCATGAAAAAGAGAGAAACTTTGTTGATGCAAAATGGTACCAAAACTTCTTCAACGTGAAATATTGACACAAGAATTATTGCACCAATTTTAATCAAACAATTATAATTTTCTATGGAAATGTGTTGTTTGCTAAAATTTCAAGTTCATTATTCTCCTCGATTCAATTTCTTTTCTCCTTACATAGCCTAACTTATTTTTACCAATTACTTGGTATGAACTTCTAAACTTCTTGTTCCTCATTATTTGATACTCAACTAGATGTTCATTACTGTCAAGTCTAATATATATGTTTTTCATTTGATACATAAGCTCTTAATTATTTAATACATGGATTCCTGTTTTAAATCATCGATACAAGTGTTCCTCAGAGTTTGATAGATTATATCCACTTCAATATATAACCTCATATGATTCAGGTGTTATTGATTGTTCGATACACAACCTATTACAATATAATTTATGGTTTGATACGTAGTTTAACTTGATGTTATTAATTGTTTCATAACTTAGTGACTGATGGAAGAGCCAATACTATTATCAATATTTTTTATCCGAAAGATCTTTTCCACTAATATCATCTGTTATTCCAACCCAAACCAAACTCATTCATCTCCAGCAGCCAACTTAGCTCCTACATTCTACATTTTGCATTGTCATTCAATCCAAGCTCAATAGAAACTGACAACATCATTATCTGCATGTTGCTTAGCTCATTTATCTCTCCACCATATACACAAAACAAACACTACAGCAAGGCTAAAGTGAAATTCACTTCAAACTGTCCTTATTCCTTGTAAATAATACCAACAAACTCCATGCTGACAGTTCATAGATTCACTTTGAACTTTCATCATTCCTTATAAATAACATGGATGGTTCCCGATCAACCAATTCTGACAGCTAAACGTGAATTTTACTATAGGAGGCAGAGAATCTCGTGGCCAGGGCGTTTTTCGTAATTGGACAAAAGCCAAATGCGATGTGCTCTGTTCACTTTATCAGTAGCCCCCCCTTTTACAAGGAAAGGGGGGCTCTTAGACAAGTCCCCTTTTTACCCCCACTCGCTCTCACCCTTATTAAACGACATCCTATGTTGAGCACAGCCTAAAGGCATAGCAATATAGATCTATATAAATAAACACACATATATTAGAATGCCTAAAGGCTTTACTTTGGCGTGTTCATGTTGTTCTCGGGTGAAAGGGGAGTGGGAAAGGCTTGTATTTGTATTATATGCCCTACAAGCCTACATTGGGCTCGTGTACTTACACCCTAAGCATGGTAGCATGGGAAGGCATGCTAGGCCCTCAGCTGGATACACTGCTAATTGTATTCGTGGGTGTGGGTGTGCTAGCCTAATTTCACTATTTCATGCACTGTGACAACCTGATGTATTTACTATGTTTGTTGCAGTTCGCTATTTATAAAACTTCATCAATTAACGGAGTATATGTATAAAGAATTGGGGTGAAATTAAGCTTTGTTGGTAGTTCATCATTTCACGATAGAAGAAATTGAAAAATAGGTAGACTTACTTTTTCTCTATTTTTAAAACTTTCATCAATATTGAAAAAGATGTAGATGAAGAAGTGGGGAAAATTGAGTTTTGTTGCTCAAAGGCTGGTTTATCATTTCAAGATAGAAGTAACTGAAAAATATAAAAATTAGGAATTAATCAAATTAAGTAGCTCACATCCAGGTAAATTATAGCTGATATCAAGTCGAGAATCAAGATAATAAAATGTATATTAGGGATGTTAGCATTATCAATGATGAAATTTGTAAATAATCAAGTTTAGTATCTTTAAAGACAGGTCAGGTTGCACAAAAGCCGGTTAAATTTTAATCATGATTAATTTCACGAGAACCAATGAGTGAGGCCTTGTTGATAGGACGGCTACTCAGATTGGTTCTTGTGGAAGTAATCACGATTAAAACTTAACCAGCTTTTCTGCAACCGGCACTAAAATTACTAATTTATTGTTTCAAGTCTATAAATAGGATAGCAGGTTTTTTTGTTTTACTATAACTCACTTTCTGACATCAAAATCATTGAAAGATGGAAAAAGAAAAATTCTGAGCAGTTTCCTAAAATGACTATGATAATCAATGAGAATTGCATCAAATTAATACAATAATGGGCCAAGAACTCAGAGAAGAAAGCCTTGAATAAGAATGAAACAGTTGAAAATAAACAGTATAAAGTTTGTCAATGTTGTAACAAAATATACGAGAATTCAAAATCCTTGAATATAGGCAAAGGTAATGCACGAGAAACTAACTAACTTCAAATTAAAGAAAAATTCCAAGAAAAGAAGTCTCATTAAATCTTTCCTAAGAACACACTTCTTCCCTTAAAATTCCATCGTGAAAAGAATGCAGCCAATGCACACAGTAGTCTATTGATCAATTAAACGCGAAAAATTAATGGGTTGCAAGTGAATAATAGGGATAACATCCATTTTGCCAAGATTTCTGATGCCTTGCTCACAAATGGCAGGAAATTAGTATCACGCTTTAGGGCAGATTTATCAACAAATCCTGCTTTTGTGTGCACAGAGACTCAATTAACTTCCTTTTTTCCCCACTTTTCCTTGCTTTTTCCTCAATTTCCTTTCCCCACCCACCGTTTTTCATCTTTGTATTATTCTCCTCTGAACAACACCGGGATTATTTGAAAAAGATGGTCAAAGAAACGGAAAAAACTTATGGGAAAAAAGACCAACGAACGTTTCCAGTAAAAAACTCCAGGTTGTTGGAGAATTATTTTGCCCAACATTCAACTACGCAAATGCAATCAGTGCTACCCTTATCTTCGGATATAAATTTTATCCCAAAACTTTTCTTTCACACACTTTTCGGCCGTAATTACTCTTTCAAAACGACGATTCATTCATTTAATGGTTGAACAGTTTGTAAGTTGCACACTTGAACAGGCCATTGAAGCCCCCAGTGTAAAGTTGAGTAAGTTTGTTTGTGAGCTTTGGTAAAGTTCCAGAAAGGAAAAGTTTTTCATGAACGAGTAGAGTAGAAAGTACTATTTGCTCCCATACAAACTCTAGCTAGTACAAACTGTGTGGGGATTCGTTTTCATGAATGATTGGACTTTAATCATTTGTTCGGGCTCGAACTTTTTACATTTTTCCACATCTCTACTAGCAGTTTTCAGGCAACGTGAGTGGATTCAATCCATTCTAAGCACAAAAATATGTTCTTTGTTGATAGCGAATAACAATTATTATGCGAAAAATTCAATGGATTTTTGTAGCCCATCAAAATTCAATTTTGAATTATTTATATTTTAGTTTCAAATAGAACTGATAATTTAAAATCTAGGACAAAAATAATTTTACGCAAATGCCTGTTGGATAGGCTTTCTCAACTATTGTATTAGCACACTTTTTTCTATGTATTTCATATGACATGCAGTCAAATAATTATAATTATTTATTATTATTCAAAATAATAATTATTTGACTGAATGTCAAATTATAATTATTTAAAATAATAATTATTTGACTGCATGACATGTGAAATGCATAGAAAAAAGTGTGTTAATACATCGCAGCTCGGAATTAATCAAGAAACCATCACCTTTATTGTATTAGTTTGCGAATATTCAATAGATATATGAACTTTGAAATATAATATTCACATATGAACATTGGGTTGGACCAAAACTATATCAATCGCTATAAACTAGTCTATTTCTCCAAGGTTGGGCTTTGCATCTCACTAAGTTCTCCAGTCCAAGTCCGATTTCATCTCCACCAGGCATTTTATGTATCATCCCTCACCTCGATACCCTCGCACAAGTCACAAAATTCTGTAGGCATCACCAACAACAGAAAAAATGTTAATATATTATGAGTCTCCAAAAAAGCGACAAGTTGCAAATTTTCCATTTCCTTTGACAGAGCAAAATCAATATCATCGAAACTTCTTCACTCTTTGTTCCGAGTAATAGAAGAACGCGTAAAATGATTTTTTTAATTATTCAACGCACAAACAAAGGATCCAGGATCAATACAATGAAAGACTTGTGACGATTTATTGTTTGATACGACTTCAATTAGTAACTCTGTCACCGACTTTGAACAGATCTAATAAATTTATGAGCACAAAGTTGTGCGAACTGCAAGTTCACTCAATGGAGGAGGCAGGCACTAACTTCTGAATAAATTAACAGGCAAGTCATCCAGGTAACGAGATTACATTGTTCTCGATATCCAATCATAGAGTTTGCGACTGCCATTCTACAGTATAGTGAGTTTCACCTCAAACTGCCAGCTTTGGTTGAATGGGGAGCATTGAGGTTATTTGTAAGGAATGCTGACAGCCTAAAGTGAATATTACTGCATGGGAAAGTGCAGCTGCCAATTGAACGTTGATGGAATTTTTTAAATTTCGAAGTTACTGAATTTTGTATTCATAAGTAATAATATTGAGTGTTGAGATAATCAAATTTTTAGTTGTTAGGTAAATATGAAAGAGAAGGAGAATTGAATTTTGAGCATGAACTCTTTTACACCTGAATAAAGGTAATTAAAGGAGGTCTTGATTTGAGTGAGAGTGAGAACATGATTTTTAGTGATGTGATGTTCACATTTCAAATTAAAGAGGTACATTTAAGATTCAAGATCATTTTAAAGTGAGTAGCTGATTTGGAGACTTAATCCATAGACCAGTCTAGATTTGTTCAGCTAATTCACTTTCAAGAGAGAAGGTAATTTTTAGAGTTGTACAAATTTAATCTTGAGTTGCTAGGTTTCGAAAACTATGGAAATAGATTTCCGAATGAGTAGTGAATTTTAGAGTTCTGTAAATTGAGTTTTGAGTGAGTTCAGTGGTAAATTTTGAGAGTTGCGAGAACCAAATTTCGACTGGGTAGGGAATTTTGAGAGTTGTACAAATTGAATTTTAGCTGCACAGGCACTTTTGAGTATTGGAGCACTTGCAAACTGCCAGAACTGTCAAGGATAATTAATGACATTGACGAGTCGGTTAGTTCAACAAATTTCATGAGGAGGATCAAACGAAACGAGTTCCACGTGTCTACCCATCACTCATGCATCACAAACTGTAATAGGCTGTTACATCGTGACATCATCTGTAGCGCAATGCAAAACTTATGTTTCAATTCTGCAAAACCAACCCTTATAAATATGTTTTACTAATAATACGACATAATCACACACTTAAGCAATAATTTGATTTGATTTTATTTTGATTTGAAATATATGACACATCAAAGGAAGAGTAACAACTATAAATGTATAAATACGGTTCTACTAAATCAAGCCTTATAAATACTGTTTCACTGATAAGAAGAAAAAAACATACAAAAATGGGTAAGTAAAAGCTGTATTGTCATGCAAAATTTATCAATACTGTATTACATAATCCCTTATACTCGTAAACTCTTATACTGATATCTCGTGATAAAAATAAGTTAGTAAAAAATAAGTAAAAAGTACATTTGTCACTTGTCACCACCTTATATGGTACTTTATCATTAACTAATCATTCACATTAATTCAAGAAGTTCTGTCTAAAAACAAATATATGGAACCACCATTCATTTTTACTAATTCCTTTTTTTCAAAATTTAGTTGATTTTATTACTTTTGCAAAAGTATCTTGATATAAGAGGATACGATGCGATAAAACATAAAGTTGGAGGAACGATTTTTTTAAATTTAAAATGAAAGTAGGCCCATTAAATATATTGAAGCATCGTCCTGTATACAATGGGATACTAAAAGAGAAAGATGGAAGAAAGTTGAAGTAATACAATAAATGGAGAAGGGGATAATTAAGAACTTGGAATGTTTCTTACGAGGGGGAAAACTTCAACGTAAGAAAGGGAAAAACATATAATTAGTTATAAGAAAACTTGATGAAAAGTGATGAAGAAGTATAAGTGACGATGAGCGAGAAAGAAAACAGATTAGTCCGAAAAAGAAGACTTTACTGTACCAGAAGTTTTGAATCAGTATTCCGAAGAGTACAATTTAATCAGCTCAACACCCAATTAAGTCAATTTGTGAGAGACTCCAGGACATAATTCAATGGAATAAGACTATTGAGCTCATTACTTTGTTGATGTGCCTGTTAATGGTGATATTTGAGAGGCTGTTTTGGAGTGAGACAGAACAGAATTCATCCAGTAATTACGAGATAACTAACCAGCGAGAGCCAGTGATGCACCAACTTGTCATTAGCTTAGTTAATCAGTGAGCACCGATTAGATAACACCAACTCAAATAAATCTGACACAATTTCACTTATAAAAGAAAGAAATATTGTCTAGTGTTGTCTATATGACATTTTTATTGCTATACATACAAATCTAGGAGCTGCTAAGATAGTCACTTCCATCTCATTTTCAGTGCTAGAAGCCAACTTAGAACTGCTACATGTTACTCGACTGAATGATAATAACTAACTGCTTCTTGCTTATTTGTTTGAATGGAAGAACTCACACTCACTGATTCGGACATGGCATGTAACAGTGTGATAAGGCAATCTCCATAAGATCAACACTTTGTATCACCAAGCCGCGCCTCCTCAGATGTGCTTAGTCTTTGCTTAATCTGATGCACTATATTTTTATGAAAATTATCCATCAATCAGTATTTTATATTTCAATATGGACTTAAATGGTATTTCTCCTTGCTGCTGATTTTCCCGTGCATATTCTAAATTTACAGCATTCCGAGTTCTACGACCCAAGTTTGGACGTCGTTCGCACCGCGGCATTATTTCATTTCATTTATTCATAGACAATAGATTCAATGCAGGTAAAAACAACAGGCATTCACCCAAAACTGCTTTCAACCTTAATTTGGAATACACGGTCTAGAGGTTATGTAAATAATGAATTAATTCACACAATATTTTGAGTCCAAAAAATGTATGTACTGCAATTTTTTTGGATTTATCAGATTAATTAATTTCAAAATATAAATACAAACCAAAATCTTCCTTCACAATCACAAAAATATTTAAAATTCCACTTAAATCCACAAATTATACTCATGTTAAAATTTTAAACATGTTAAAATTATTATTAGAATTGAAATTTTGTGAATCAGTAGAAAGAAAGAAAATGGAAAAATCTGGTGTGGCCACTACCCCCGTAAACAAAGCCGTAGTGCGTTCGTGTGACGTCAGCACAGGTAGGGCTCCTACACCAATATAAATACTAGCTGATATAGATCAGCTGAAATCAACGAATTTTTATTGGTGTAGGAGCCCTACCTATGCTGACGTCACACGAATGCACTACGGCTTTGTTTACGGAGGTAGTGGTGTGGCGCACTCACACAACTTTCCTTGCCATTATGAAAATTGATCACCTGACGCTAGTGTTCCCGCGCATCTCAATTCAAAGATTTGAGCCAGCTGGTGACAGGGCAATAACCCTGGAGACACATGAGGTCTGCTATCTCTTCATAGTGAATGATTTAACAGAATCAACAATAATTTGCAATTGAATAATCACATTTTCTCGAATTTAAAGCTTATTTTCAATTTTAGGTGAAAATGTTAATGAACATTAATTGTAGAGATTTTCACGCTCAATCTACTCCACTTGATTTTTTTTGTTTCAATTGTATCTGAAGCCTGATAATTGGTAATCCATCTGCATTGATGGGGCGGAGCTCCTGAAATTTTTACAGATATGGGAGTTGATAGAGCTTATCGATGACTATTTTACGTATGAATTTGATCAAAATCGTTGGAGCCGTTTCCGAGAAAATCACGAAAAACCCTGTTTTTGACAACATTTTCGCCATTTTAGCCGCCATATTGAATTGCATTTGATCGAAATTGTTCGTGTCGGATCCTTATAGTGAAAGGACCTTAAGTTCCAAATTTCAAGTCATTCCGTTAATTGGGAGATGAGATATCGTGTACACAGACGCACATACACTCATATACACACACACACACACACACACACACACACCACACACACACACACACCACACACACACCACACACACACACACACACACACACACACACACACACACACACAACACACACACACACCACACAACACACACACACACACACCACACCACACACACACACACACCACACACACACACCACACCACACACACACACACACACACAACACACACACACACACACACACACACACACACACACACACCACACCACACACACACCACACACCACACACACACACACCACACACACACACACACACACCACACACACACACACCACACACACACACACACACACACACACACACACCACACACACACACACACACACACACACACACACACACATACAGACCAATACCCAAAAACCACTTTTTTTGGACTCAGGGGACTTTGAAACGTATAGAAATTAAGAAATTGGGGTACCTTAATTTTTTTTCGGAAAGCAATACTTTCCTTACCAATGGTAATAGGGCAAGGAAAGTAAAAACAGAACAACCGATGGCTGTTGGATGACGCGATGATTATAACATCTGATTTTTATTTCTGTGTGAGGCCAGCTCCCAAATCTTCTCCCATAAGGATTACATGTAAACTTTGAAGGACCGTAGGAAAGAGTCCTGAAGTCGGATTATAAATTTGATTTGACCAAAAACAATCCTTGATGCGGATTTTATATCATGTTAAAATTTCAACTCAATCGGTGCAGTACTTTTGGATTTTTTGAAGCGTACACAAACCAACATAACATTTTTATATATATAGATAGAAGATATTAGTTTATTTAGTTGATATTAATTTAGTTTATTTTTTATATTTCAGAATTTATTTAAAATATCTCCAATGTTTTGACAGAAAACTATGTAACTAACGAGGATATAAAACTGAAACTATCTAGAATAATGAATTCAGAAAGATAGAACTGACCACAATCAATTACATTTCTATAACAGTATATTGTTTACGACAATTATGCATTCGGAACCAGTACGTTCCTTTGTAATGACATAATGATACTTGACCAAAATAATAATTTCAGGTGGATGACAATCTAATATTTGCATTAATCCAATGAAATGCATTAGGCAAATTCAATGTATATTGATAAGCTTGTTCAACTCATTCCAAATCGAATAACACTGCTATTGAAATTCAACGCGGTTCTCATTTTACCCAAGTAATCAATACAACCAATCAGCATGCACCTTCAAACGCAGAATATCAATTTGAGCAGGACGGAAATATCATCCATAAATAGAACATACAGAGCTCCTACACCGATAATAATTATATGGATGATTCAATTACTGTTTCTAGCATTGCGGTTTACAGTATGAATGAATAATCAACTATTCAATATACAGTGAGTTCTTTGGGATGTAAATAGTTTCATTAAATTAGTCTTAAACGGTTTAATTCACTGACAAAATTGTATTATTGCTTTGAAATTGGATGGAAGACTCACAATGAAGGAAATTGACAACAAAACCAAATATCCAAGCTTTAAAAATACAATTTATATGGGTGGTGATTCTGTACTATTAATCCTACAACCAAATTGAGTTGACATTGGATGAATGTCAATAATAAAATGTTATCTATGTCTTAAAGTCAAATGCAATAATCAGTTTATTAACTCAACATTTTCCATGAATCTTTGGACACTATAACAATAAGGTTAATTTATCAAGGAATTTCCTAATGATGTCTATTTTTATTACTGAAACGACATTACTAGGCTTGATTCTACTAAACTGAATAATAATCTTACTGATACAATGAAGAATTTATTGACCATGACCTCTGAATAATGAAATATGAGGAGAGAACTCTGTCATAAGAAGAATACACTATAATACGATCTGTAATGATAGCATGTGAAGAATAGTTTATTGAAAAGTTGTCATAATGTTTCATACTATTTGGAATGGGATAAAATACTGTACGTTATGTGAGACCTCAAGTTGTGTCCTTTGTGAGTCTATACTTAGTTTCTTAGTGATATTAGTTAAGAATAAAAAGTGGGCGAGGAAAAGTGATAAAAACGAGGAAAAAATACACTCCAAACAACAAATCACAGCACCCAGGAAATTACTGAATCCCACACCAATTCTATATTCAACCCAAATTCAATCTATAACATTTACAACACGTATGAAATTCCATTTAGAACTCGAAAAATATTCCGCAATAACTCCAGTTCACTTTTATAGTCGGTCCACATGTTAGGAGAGCAAATCTGGGACAATTTTGTCGTTTCAATTTCGGAAATACGCCATCTATATGCCAGCCTGTCACTGAACAAACTCTGAACAATGGGATACGGAAATTTGCATTGATGCTACAAAAGCGTGGAGATGTTGAACGTGCTAACAAAGTACATTATTTTTCATAACAGTGGAGGAGTTGTTTTTGCACTGAACATTCACAACGTGTGTGTTCTAGAGTAATAGACAATGATTTCAGTTGGTGTGTGAGGTTGTAGACACTTTATTTTCGCGATTCGAAACATATTTGTGATGTTAATGACAGTATGGATGAGATTAGAGGGTTGGATCTCATTTAAGCGTGATAATCGGAATTGTTCAACATTTTTTCAACCAATTGTGAAACAATCATGAGGAAACTAGAGGAGAGTAACTTTTAGAAATATTGTGGATGTGAAAAGTAGCAACAGAGAACGACAGTCTGATAAAAATTTCGGAATTATGTTAAAAGAACTATAATACTGTATATAGCAGAGCAACTGATACAAGTTATCTATTCTCTATGTATATAGTATTTAATATGTTATTGAGCAATTTATAGTATCTTAACTGAACTATTTATAGACAATCTTGAGAAAAAATTATGAGGAGCATGAAGTTAATTTTTCGAAAATCAAGTATGGATTATAAAAGTCACAGCCAGAAAGAATAGAATAAGGTTTTGTTCTATTCTCTCTAGTCACAACACTATTCGTGTTGCAATGAAGTATGTAACATTCGAAAATGAGTAAACTGAACGATTTGGTATTGAAAAACTAAATCTACTATTCCATGATCTAATTATAAAATAGTTGGAATTTATAGTAAAGTTAGTTGAATTAAAGTGGATTTAGTTTTTCCAATGATATAGTTTGATTAATGGAAGCTAAAATAGTTTTTGGTTGTAATTATAATTATTATAAAACTGGTGTTCATAAGAGATTGATAAGATCTGTTCAATAAGAAACCTGACAGCTGTAGGAAGCTAGGTATTTTTGACAAGAAATCAACCAAAAAAGTCAGAAATTTTATCAAATACAGTGAAATCATTTAAATTTTCGGCCAAGTTAGTCAATAGAAGATAATGAAATTTTAACAAATAGGAAGCCACCCCATGGAGAGGCTTTGGAATTGTGGCCGAATATTGCAACACTAATTAGTCATTTATTTATTGATTCAATGGTTTTCTACAAACATTCTTTATTATTGTGATGAGATTTTAAACGAACTCTTTTGAACCTTCAATAAATAATTTTCTCAAACATCGACTTTTTTTCTTACTCTGTACGTAACGATTATTAATTTATTTATTCGTAGATACAATCACAAATCAAATAAAAATTTGATTAAAAAGGAACAACAGGCATGGCCCAAAACTATTCTATTATGTTCATGTGTTTTTATCATTGATGAATGAATAAAATAGAACAATTTTAACGATAGAAAATCTGTCTGATTGTTGACTGGAGATCTACTTGAGTAAGAAATGCGTTTTCGAGAAAAGTGCGTTCTCCATAAAGAACGGGAGATAGTAATCGGATAAAAGTTGTACTAAATTTGGCGGCGCCAGCAGAGAAAGTAAAAGAGGAGTCGTCTTCAATAAAATGGATGAGGAAATTAAATAGAAGAAGAGGGAGAAAGCGATGCGAGATGGCTATAAACTGAATGAGGAAGTGTGATACGATGGGTAAAAGAAGACAAAAATGAGAAGATGAATAAGACTGAGTAAGAGAGAACTGAATAACTAAACAGAAGAAAGAGGAAGTGATAAAACAAAAAGGACAGGTAAACAGTAATTGGAATAATAATAAGTGAGGAAGAGGGAGATAAAAAAACTTCCATTATTTCCGATGCATGAAGTAAAAATAAGGAGACAGAGGAGCACCGAAATATGCGAGTATGATGAAGAAGTAGAGAAGATGACCAATTCAAAATGAGGAGAAAATCAAAGACTGGTATTTCACAAATAAAATTAACATAAACTTAATTCAGAAAATGGGAAAAAATCAACGAGTGTTGAACAAGTAATTGAGATAAGTTGTGCTATCTGATTATCTAATCTGTGCGGATTGGGGAGAATATAGTTTTGATAAAAAGATGTGGATACATACACATTACTATGCGTATACTATGTTGTTATCAAGACAACAGGCGAAAATAGGGTGGAGAGAAAAGAATGCATAGTGAAGAGATGGAAGGAGAAAGATAGGTTTTAAAATATAATGAGGAAATGGGATACAGGGGGAAGAGAACTTCAGAATGATGGTGAATGAGAATAAATATGTAAATACTACAGGACATGAGATACTGATTACTTATCAACTGATAGGGGTAGCAAGAATATGAGAGAGCGGGAGAGAAATTTGGGAAAGAGAGCCACAGAAGAGGTACACAGTGATAAAAGAAGATTATAAATTCTAGATGAAAAGAAATGAGAGATGCGTATACTTTAAAATTAGACAACAGTTAAAAAGAGATACAATGAAGAAGAGAAAGAGGAAGAGAGAGAGTGAGAGTGAGTGTAAGAGAGAAAATACTGTATATGAGAAGATGATATCTAGATAAGAAATGCGTATACTATAATCAGACAACAGTTAAAAAGAGATGCAATGAGGAAGTGGAAGAGAGAGAGTGTGGGTGAGGAAGAGAGAGATGGTAAATGAGTTGTAAGGGTGGCCTAGGCGTGGCTGAGAGCCGATCGATGCCTGGCTTGGATCCCCATCTGGACCCCCGTAGCATGTAGCATGGGGTGGCTTCAACTTCAGCCGGCTAACCTAAACGCGACTCGCTCTTTTCCAAAATCCCCACTCGCTGGCGACAGCACAAAAAGAGCTGACCACCCTCAAAACATGCGCAGATCGTCTGCACTCGCCGGCAAACGTGTAGATTGAGCCGCAGATAACACCAAACCCACAAATGAGACCGAAGATAGCAAAACCACTTGACAAGAAATTTGTTTCTTCTAAAATTGTTATCCAACTTGGACTGGTTCAATCCTACTGAACCGCAACAAAGACAAGCTTCACAGATGAGGATGAAGATAACAAAACATTTTTGTTTCTCCAAAATTTTAATCCTACCTAAAACTGTTTCACTTCTATTGAACCGCAAACAAGTCAAAATTCACAGATGAGGCCAAAGATAACAAAATAGAAACAAAAATGTGTTTCATCCCACTTAAACTGGTGGTAAATACCTTATGCAGTATCAAATTCCACTTTTACAAAAGAACTGAAGTCAGTTTTGATCGATAATTTTAATCAGTAATAAGTGAATCAATGATCCTCATTGAGTTGGATAGAATTTTTGGTGATCTTCCTGTGGATTATAAAAAGACTAAAATTTAGTAACACTAAATTTGAATGAATATGCAAAGTGGAAATCGAATATAGTAGAAAGAAGTCCATGGAATTTTAAAATTATAACTGGATATAGATCTAGTATAAAAACAAATAATTAGAATTTCAAAATTATTAAGAAATTGATAATTTCTTATCGATGAGTCAAAAAAATTCAATGAAGCTTAGGAAAGCATGTTATTGTTAGAAGAAAACATAAAACATTCAAGTGCGAAATTCACACTTGTAAGAGTCGAAGTTGGGTTAAAAATACACAAATATGCAACTTGATAAATATTGAGTTTCGATTAAGAATTTAACAAGATAAAAATCAATAAGAACAATGCAAAAATATCAAGACACTACTATTAGATGAATCAAACCATCGTGAGAGTTGATAGCAATAGAATTCTCAAAGTTATAAAGAAATGAAAAATATCGGCTCAAGTCTGAGAAATATAGCATTTCCCAAGATGCAAGTTTGATTTATTCAAATATCATATCAAGATAATATAGCACACCCTCACCACCATCCCATTATTCAAGGATAGAGACATGGATTTCCCTCCCTCTGAATTTACATAATGCATTACCCTCCATTTGGATTAACATATGGATTCCCTCCACTTGACACCAACATATGGATGGATTATGGACGGACTACCCTCCGCACAATATTGTATACATGATACGTGGTCTGCAGACTGTCCTTGTCATTCAACGTCATCCTTATGAACCCATACCATTCAAGTTTGAATAGAATAGCCACATTGTATTACACGGATTACAATAGCGATTTGATGATGATATTGACTTCCAGGAATACAGTGAATTGGAGACTAGATTCAAGTCAAATTACTGAAATTACACCTATTAAGCTGAATCAATCATATTGTTCTGTGCTAAATTATATTATACGAGAAAATGTTAGGATTATATATTATATAAATTTTAATCGATAATATTGCACAATGAATGGTATTATAGGAATATTTATACTGTACTCATTCTTTTGTTTAGTTGTTTTGAGGAAATTACTTAGGTTCAATAGACTATTACATCATTTAACCATACTTTTTCATAATAAGTGATTATTTAGAACTCATAACTTAAAGAGGAGTTGACTCCTCTTCAAGTTGTCACCCTTACAACGGTAGTAGCAGGCGCATGGATCTTAATCTCTCTTATCGATAGCTTATCACAAGTAGTGTAAAGTTGTGTACGTTAGATTATATTTTTCTATGGATATACCAAACACGATAGAAAGATATTCTTTAATTATCTATTGATAGATAATTGTCTATCTAACTTCATACAGTCTTTTGTTTTACAAGTTGCTACAAAGCACATTACTAAAGTTGCTTAACATTCAAGTCGATTGCTGCTAAAATCAAGATGTACGAATATATTGTGATATCAGAGACGATAGAATACAGAGTGTACCACGAAAGGTGTAACAGCCAAATACCATCGATTCTACATGACATTTGCTACAAAATTGTTTTCTTAAATCGACCTTAGTTTTCGAGAGATGTATAGATTTTTTAATATTTATCAAAAACGTCAATAAGTAGGAAACTATCAGTCAAAATCTGATTCTAAGGATATGATTGGGAAGAGACATACATTTCCAATAAGGCTAGCTACACACGCATCAATTTTTGTTCGTACGATATTTTACCGTCCTTATAATTTCTATTGGATCAAACAGATTATTCTAAACAGATGATGTTAGTCAAGTTCCGTTTAATCTGGTAGAATTCATAAGGACGGCAAAATTTTGTACGAACAAAAATCGATGTGTGTGGACAGGGCTTAAGATTCATATGACTTTATAATGTTCCTTTGACGTTGTTGAACTTTTGATAGGCGCTCAAAGTTGAAAAAAGTACATTCGTCGAGTTTAACGCCACATTTCAAACAGTTTGAACGCTCATAAAAAGTTCAAAAACGTCAAAGGAACAAATTATATAAATCAGTTTCTTCCTCTTCCCAACCATATCCTTAGAATGAGATTTTGACTGATAGTTTTCTAATCATTGACGTCTTCCAAAAATATTGAAAAATTTATATACAGTATCTCGAAACCTAAGGTCGATATAAGAAAATTCTACTATTAATTTTTTGTTGCAAATTTCATTTAGAATCTCTGGTCTTCGGGTGTAACACATTTCGTGGGACATTCTGTATAATTGATTCACATTACATTGTATAATTTTACATAGTAATTTTGTATCATTGAATAAGTAAATAAATAAATAAATATACTGTCTGTAAGAGATGGGCCTACATGCGCTCACATTACAAGATTGGTTGAGCAATTTGAGCTTCCTATTGACCAGCCATACCACTTCTTCAATAATTTCTGACTTCAAAACAAACGTTTGCGGACAGTCTGTCCGTCTGCGAACAGTATGTCGGTTATGCGCCGAGCCTAATGAACGCTACTGCAATTCGACTCCAGAGGCCCCTCAAAGGAAAGATGATATCCGACACCGAGGGATCCCAGCCGACCCTTAGCCGAAGACGTTGAACTTGGAAGTTTTGTTCCCCAACAGTCGTGCTAATGACGCTATACTGCGATTCCTCCCATTATCTGTTTAGTGAATTCGGATTTATGTCTGTAATTAAATTGGGGAGCAGATTATGTTAATTGCAATGTTTATAGAGTGATAATTACAATTCTGTAAGAGGATTTTCCAAGATTAGGGGCAAAGTTGGTTGTGTAATTTCCTCGGTAAATATATGTTCTGAGTTTGGGGACTGAAACAAGATTAACGTAGGCCTAATTCTCTTTTGAATTGATTAGAGTTCACGTTCCACGCCTGTTTTATACATTGTTTTCGTTCCTGGTTTTTTATCCATTATTTTTCTCCTGCATAAAATTTTACCTTTGCGAATTTTTTCAATTTATAATCAATTAATTTAGAAAAATTCCACCTATATTGAGGTTTAATTGGTCCAAAACATGGTGAATAATGACTATTGAATTCTAATTACAGTAATTTCTTCCCATTATTAAAATTCATTCACCTCAAATATTTCATTCATTCCACAAAATGGATGCTTCAACAAATGACCATTTGCAACGAACATTTTGTTTTTTGTAAATATTGGACAATATTATTCAGGGTGAGGCAAGATTATTTCGAAATATTTAATAAGTTGCACTTTATAGTGTCAATATAATAATAGAAATGCTGCCAATTTATCCAATTCTGACATTAATTAGTGAGTCTCACTATAGCACAGGAGCTCAACTTAAATACATTATTAACTGAATATACTTAAATATATTACTTAAATACATTATAAACACAAAAGATAGATTATTAGACGATCTATCCAGTTTCTCAACTCTCAAGATTCAAAATTCTTAGTTACTGTTAATTGTGAGTGAAAAAGGACAAAATTTCAGAAAAGTGGAATTATAACCTCATTTTGTACTTTTAAAATATGATCTAAATTTGGGAGAGAAATAGTACAAGGAGTACCCTTAGTTTTTCTCTCCCATTCAGTGCTTTCTTGTAAAAATTAGAATGGTAAATAAATAAATAAGTAATATTTCAAAATTTTTCTGCTTTTTTCCTATAACTCTGTACTTCTTTGAAATCTTCGAAATCCTTAAAGTGTTTACACTTCACACAAACACCTCACACATGTGCTGCCTTCAGTGAACAGTGACTGCACAGGGTGTGAGTTCCCGGTGCAGTTTGTGCTGATGTGCAGCAACCCCTCACCCACACACCACCCAATCACCCAAGAGGGGTACAAGAGAGGATTCATCGACAAGAGGGGAAGACAATTTTAGGACCAGGAGAGCGCGGTATACTGGAGGGTTTAGAGAGGGCTCGGAGGAATGGACAGATTTACAGGGACACCAGGAAGAGAACCTCCCCCACCCCACCCACTCTGATCTACAACCAACTTTCCCTTTCTGCATTCCACCTACTACGTCACGAGATAGTGCGCGTGCGTACCACAATTTGGGGGTTGTGTCAACTGTGCGTATACGAGCACCATAGAGAAGTGTTCCAGCTACGACAATATATCTGTATATACGTACTGCAGCTATACATACGCTGTGTACATACAGCTGCATAAAACTATATACAGATATAAACCCATGTACAGCTGCCTGCACAACATCCCCATTCAAATATTTACAAGTCCACTCGAATTACATATAGAGAGGCCGGTGTTGTATCCTCAACTTCACTCTTCAAGCTGTCAGCATTGTCTGAATGGAAAGTGTCGATGTAATTTATGAGGAATGCTGACACTTCAAAATGAATCTCACTATAGAATCTGATCTCTAACAATGTGAGGCTTGCATCCAGCTGTGAGGACGCTCTGTCATCTCGCTGATGAGGAGATTAAAAATTGAAACCCCCGGGGCACGATCGGAAATTATTCAAGTGTGCATTTGTTAATTGATTTTGACATTAGGTTGTGGGAATTTTTTCACATCTATAGGCAGGTCTGTTAGCAAAAAGTAAGTTCAAACTGAGAAGGAACAGTTGATGGTTTCATCTATCACATTGTAATAAATGGAACGATAGCTTTTCTAGCGGCTGTTTATATTTGGATTGTTGAAACGACCCTCTGAGTTGATGCCTACAGTGAATCGGCATTTAATGCTGTGCAAAGACTATAAAAAAATTCTACTGGTGATGTTAAAGTTTTTTGATTTTTATACTATCAAGCTATCAAAATTAAAAAGTTTTCTCAGGAAATTTTTTTCCAATCATTACTTTTATAAAATAACTGAGCAAAATTTTTTTTGGTAATTTTTAGTAAATTGAATAACTTTCTCAAAAATTCATAATTTCAAAAAAAAATTTTTTATTCAATCAACAATACGATGGTGAATATATCCTCGTCAATTCATGGATTTATCTCTTACCGAATTTGGAATGATCTGTCCCAGAAATTTGAATTTTATGCGCTCATATGTAATTGATCGGAAAAAAAGATCACGAGGAAACTTTTTCATTTTGATAGTAAACAAATAATTGAAAATCTTCAAAAAATATCACCAGTAGAAAGGTGTTTAGCCTTTGCACAGCCTTGATGAATATGGAATGAGAAGGAATTATGGAATAAGAATGGAACAAAATAAAGGAAGGATAATTGTGTAATGTATTTGATCGTCATTATGCTCACTACAACTTGAAAAGATTCTATATCCAATTGGCATTCTAATGAATTTGGAAAAATTATAAATCAGAATAAACGAAATTAGAAAATCATGCTAATAATTTTAGGCCTCATTACCGAGAATTGAGATAATCGAGCGTATAATATTATCGATATGTTCATTCTATGACTTATTTTTTCCATTATTGAAGTCGTGGCTACAATAGGAAATTCCAAATAAACCAAGCACTTTTAAGTGGTTTCAAGGACATTCCAAATAAAAAGTACGAAGATTCTAAAAGAGGCAGACTCTAGGAACACTTACTGAATGGATCGGCTGTCTCACATCAATCTGTTGAAATAAGGTTGAATTTTGTCCAAAGATCACGCACCTGGAAATGAAATAAAAAATATTTTTATAAGAAAAATAGATCGTCCACAACAAAATACTGCGATTCGTCACTTCTAGATAATCAGTTTTTAAATACACAAGGAACTGCGACAAATTTTGAAAAAGGCGAAGATTGCATATATTTTTGAAATTTCTTTGATATGGGTTGCAAAGGAAAACTATTTACTCAACCGGGAACTGAACTGAGATTGACCTTAGAGCCAATTAGATCAATCAAGCTCCAACCAAGAATCTCGTGAGCCTTCCTTCCCACTTAGCTATCACTTAAAAGGTCAAGTGTATAAGAGCACAACCATCTAAAGGTTGACTATTTTTGGAGGTTGTTTTTCAATGTGAGGACTACCTGTATAGTATGTGATATAAGTTCTTTTTAAAGCCCGATTATAAAGAAATCAACACCTACCCACAACATAATATTATCATCATGAACCCACCAAAATTGAAGTCGATTAAAAAAAAGGACAACATCTCAATAATTCCAATATACAATTGGTGAATAATTCCAAAGCCATTTCATAGGAAATTTATTGGAACTTATCAACTACAACTAATAAAAAGGTTTGCGATAACAAAATACAAAAACATATACCTTTCAAATTAGAAGGATGTTTGAAAATATCCTCATTTTCAAGAATACAAGAATACTGTATATGAAACTTCATAGTATTGCGATTTTAATCTGAGATTAGTAATTTACTATACTAGTTCAAGACAGTTTATCCCGATTGTTGCATCCCAACATTTCAAGTAACAGGTTTCAGCTAAAATAAACTCATGGATACTAAAAAAGGTGCTAAAATTTATCTAAATTCTTGTTGATTACAAAAGAATGCCTTGCACATAAAATCACGTGCAAAAGAATCAAACTATACAATAAACCAAATACTGAAGACTTTTCTTTAAAATGTAATTATCCAATAAAAGGTAGCACACACAAATAAGCAAATTCTGCCACCAGTATTCGAAAATTGGCGAGGAATCTCGTTAACTTAAGTACCTTGGTACCATGATACAGTCACGTGCAAAAAAGTCGTGTTATGAAGCAAAATCAAATCCTGCACAAAAACTACACACGCTACTGAATTAATCAGGTTGTTATGCAAATTTTCGAAATATCAGTACGAGACTCTGCATAAAATGGACACGAAACAATGCAGAAAAGGGTTGAAGTAATGTACGTGTGAAGACAAGACGAAGCAAGGCATACAACACACAGTCAGTGCCTGTTGATAGGGCTTAAACCCTTCCCAACAAACCCACTTAGACCCTTTTCGGGACTTAAACACAGATGCAGGGCCTATTGTTTTTTCCTCCCTCAAGGTAAGTGACAATAAGTATCGGGTCATTGTTTTCCGTCATCTTCAGCTTTCGTCTCATCATTATTTTCCCTCATTTTCCTCTTCTCATCCACCACCCCTTCCTCAATCTCCTCCTTCACCACTCCCATTATCATCATTCCTTTTCGTTAACGTTCCTCCTTACCCTCACCCCCTTCCCACCTCTTCATCCATTATCATTGAAGTCCCCCCCGGGCGAAACTGTTGGAGTTTCCACTTAATCTCCGCCATATTTTCCACTAGACTGACTTTGCCTGTCATTCTGGATCATGTGACCTTAAATCAGCACCGCAGCAATGATATTACAGCTCACTGTCGAATGCTGTGATTAAGGTTGGTGAGGGTTGGGAATTTCCCTAGCAGTGGTGATGGTAATATAGTGGTGAATGTTGTTACTCGAGAAATAAACTTGTTGAATTATTATGATGCTACTTCAGACTTAGTGGAAAGGGTGAATAGAAAAGTGGGAAAACTTTAAACAAAACTACAAGCTCAAGTTGGCTTACCAGCGATTGATGATGGTGAAACAACCGGAACTAGTTTCACCTAGCCAGTTAACTAGAATCATAGAATAAAACAATCTTGAATAAAAGTATAAGTTTTCTCTTCTAGAAGTTGTAAAACTACTTCAATCACTATCCCTAGTCAATATTTATAATAAACGGAAGACATGAAAGATTATTTATTTATTGTTATGTCATTTATCGGCAGAGATCCTTTTGGATGTTCTGCCTCGCCATATTACCCAAGAATGTCATTTCCTATCAACACTCAAGTTCATAGTTATAGGTTATATATTGGGTTCTTCATGTTTTCTCACTAAAAGTTTTCACTTTGACTTCCTGAGTTTTTATTTTATGAAATTAAAAATCCAGAAAACTTATTTCTAAACACAAATTCACATTTAAAAAAATAAACAAATATAATTTTGATGATAATTTGAACTGAAAATATAAACATGAAAGAAACAGTTTAATGTCAAGTGAAGGTGGAGTTTGTACAACAAACACTCTTTCAATATAGGCCTTTTGTTGTCGACAAGAAAAGAAGAAGACATCAGACAGTCATGAATGGCAAGCAGCATCTGAATGGCTGCATCGTCGCTTGCTCCAGAGTTAAATTGAGCATGCAACGGATAATAATGCAATTACACTAGACTGTTGTTAAGTCGAGACGAAAATTACCATACAATTGAAGTGTACTGCCGACAAGTGATTGACAGACAACGGGACCAATGACGATAAAAACGCAGCTAAAGATTCTTTGCATTCTGTTGCACAACAACAAAGGATTCGATTCTCTGCAAATCAATCCCTTTTTGCATCTCTTTCATGGCATAATCTGCTCTTTTCTTCATCGATTCACATTTTTTCCTTACGCCAAAGAACTTGGAAGTTTCATTGTGGAAATACAAAAGTAAGAAGTCAGAATGATTTTTGAATCCTTCACAAGTTCTTACAACTTAATCCCTTATCCTTTCACAACTTTTATCCTTATCCTTCACAACTTTTCACAAGTATTTAGTACTTTTATAAAAGTTCAACATAACATGATTGGGGTTAGAAGATTAAAATTACAATAATAATGTAAGTGAGTTGAACTTACTTTCAGTCGTCTTTTAATGGAATTTATTCATCAAAATAGATTTGTACGACACGCTTATAACCATACTGTGGTGTGAAAGATTTAATCGTTTATGGTAACTTTCATTTGAATAGTATTTTGAAATAAGAATATTCTAGATACAACATTATGTAACGTAAGTGTCATTGTGTTAATCTTATCACTTTTATTTCAATGGTGGGCTTCGTCTAATAAAATTAAGATTTTTAAATTGTATATAAGAATCCTTGCAAAACAGTAATATTTCAATCCATTTTACTTTTAAATTAGTGCCTTATAATCCTGGGTTAAAGTATTAATATTTGGTAATGTAGTACAGTGATAATATTTATCATTATTATTATTATGAAGTGAGTGAGGTTGTTAGGTATGTGAAAAAGAGAAAGTTGATGGAGTTGGATTCAAATACAATTGGAACTTAAAGCTTTACATCATTCTTACTACTGTTAATGCCTAATAGATTCAAATATTATAATCGTTGTGATACAAATACCGTCAAGTAATTATACTATTGACTGGCAGAGTAGTAACGAGGTCTGACGTTTCTGATTGGCCAATTTCAATAGTTGGTGAGAGAGAATGAATCAGAATGCGATTGGTTGTGAGCGGAGTATCTTCCCCCCCCCCAATCACATTCATGCCCAGCCAATGAGAGCCAGCCTCTGATTATGTCTACCAATAGCAGGCCAATATCATTCCATGCAGTTCATAATGAATAAATATGACTGTTGATTATTCTAGTTTTGGCTTCGATTGGGATAGAAATTATTATGCTAAAGAAAGAATAAATTATTACCGTACTAAATGAATGATAGTTATTTGCTTTGTTAATTTATTAGGAAACCTATGACTGTAAAAGGATAGCTCCAATAATTGACAGAAGATTCAATCAGAATCACTCATCGGTAGTTCGGAGCCCACCTAAAACTGTAGGTTCACTTCTTCATTAGCCTTACTAATCATTGAAAAAGCCTGGAGCTCATAATTATTATCATCCACAATAAGAGATATGACTCATTAGAGAATGTCAAATTTGTAACGGTATCAAGTTATCCAACATAAATTTATGAATAAGTCAGCAGTTTATCAGGTATCTGCAAACTAATTCTACTTTCTACAAATAAATTATGTTTCCATCTTGATTTTAGCTATCAACAAGCTCTAAAAAGTAGCTGTCTGCAACATTTCTCTTTATTTTTTGGGCAACGTTCTATTAATTCGTTATTCTGCTCATTTGAAATAAAAATATAATAATAAAAAGTGTCATATTTTCAACTAAATCATATAAAAAAACTACAGTACTACTCTTCACGAATAATAATCTCTCCATCTTGATTTCAACTTTCAACAAGCTCTAAAAAGAACAATAAGAGCTGTTGAATTTAAGGACAATACAAGACTAGGGAGACAGCAAGAAGCATTTCTGAGTAAAAAGCTGTCAAACGCGGACTGAGCGTCGCACTTGAATAATTTAAACTTGTTCAGCCCTGGGCTTTGAAGAGCCAGCCAGCCCTGTTCACACTCATTCCGCTTACGCCTCGTTTCTTCATTTTGCTGCAAATAGGCTTCATTACGTCGTGAGTCATGTCATCACCACCTTTGGGCGTTCTCTCCCATTTCTCTTTCTGAAATTCTATTTTTTCCCTCATCGTTCAACATTTTTCTTCCCCAGACTGTTACACATTTTCACAAGAAGGGTTATTTCAAGGCGACTTCAACAGTTTTTCTTCCCTTTTCACTGTTAGACAATTTCACAAGAATGGTTATTTCAATGTGACACCAGCATTTTTTCTTGCCTCTCCACTAAGCGGTGTTAGAAGAAAGGATATTTCAGGTTTTTTCTCTATTTTTTTTTACTCCATTCTTCACTGTTGCAAGGTTCGTTTTATTTATTTGTATTTTTAGAGATAATTTGTCTTCAGCAGGATACAGCTAGATTTGTCACTAATTCTCATTGAAACGGTATAGAATAAAGACCCTATAGAAAATGGAGTACAGTAATGATAGCTTGCAAATGAGAAATTCTGACAATAATTTGTCACATTAAATTGGAGTTACATAACGAATTACACGATGATTTCACATATTGAATGTATAAATATATTAATAAATAAGTAGATCTATGATGTGACAGTAGAGTATATAATGCTGAATCTATTAATCTAAAAAATGAGATAAATTACAGTACCTCGAATCTGTTTCATAAGACTAATGTGTTGGGAGTGATGTTAATCCTTTATTTCAATCACATTTTAATCCGCATTCAACTCAAAACAGAGGCGAAAGAAACATTTTGTCTAATCTCGCTTACAAATATACCTCGAGTTTATCGTTCGTAATATACCTTCGTCTTAAGAGACTATAACTATGTGTGTTTAAGTTTCAATAAAAAAGTGAGGGGAAAGAGAAGGAAAAAATTGAGAATAGATTGTTGGGGAAGTCGGAAAAGTATGTGATTAGAGATTAAGAAACGAATCAAATCAATTCCATTGATTGCGCTAAAGAAAGAGCTGACACAACTTGAAAGTTTGCAATGCAACTCAAATGCATTTTTGCTTCCTTGATGCAATTGCCAGCAGCCTTGAAAGTGAATAAGCAATGAAGTCACTTATTATTGAGAATCAACGCAGTTGTGTTCTTATTCATTCATTTGGTAGCATAATGAGATTGATTAGGAAAAGTGTTGTGAAGAATACGAAGATTCAATTTTGTCATATAATGAGACTTGAAGCAATTTCTTCAGTTTCAATCTTATCATAAATTCTAATTTATAGTCATTAATTTAATCTGATATTATCATTGTTATCTTTTTCTCCTATAATTATTGATCTTCTGCACTCCAATTTCTCCTCTTTCCTATCCTCAATCTTCTTTTTACTTCCTTCTACTTCGTCCTGTTCTTATGCTTTCTTGTCATTAATTTTCTTCTTCTCCTCCTCCTCCATTCTCTTCCTCTACTTCCTCTCCATTTTCTTGTTCTTCTACTTACTGCTTATTATCAATCTACCGCAAGTCCTTCCTTCCTTCCTTCATCCCTTCATTTACAGCCACCTTCTGTTCCTCATTCCCATCACTTATTTTTTGAATATCCTTTTCTCCTTCTCCTTCTTCTTCATCTACCTCTTCGTATTATTATTTGCCTACTCCTACTCTTTTCCCTCCACCTTCTCCCAACTCCTCATAACCCTTAATTCTAAGGGCCGGTTTCCGAGCTCAGGATTTAGCTAAGTTCTAGACTTTAAACAGCTGGAGTCACAAAATTGGCTTTCCGAAACGGGGCGTAGTCGTAGTTCACGTTTAAATTAAATTTCGAAAAACTAGAAAATTGAACACAAAATAAAATAGAGAGATTATAGTGTGAAGTTTTAGCTATTTTGAGTTATATAGGAATGTTTCATTTCGTAAAGGAAAAACGTTTCCAATTGAAGAAATGAGAAAATAAAAATTATCATAAAAACTAAGACTACACCCCGTTTCGAAAAGTCAATTTTCTGACTCCAGCTGTTCAAAGTCTAGAGCTTAGCTAAGTTCCGAGCTCGGAAACCGACCCTTAGAGTACCATTAGTACTCGAGAGTAACTCTTCATTCTTCTTTTATCTCTATAATGCCAAGTCCAAAAAGTACGTCTCGAATCGGCAAACCTAACGGAAAGCAGTCCGAATCGAACCAGCATTCAATTACAGTCCTGTCCGCTGCTTGCAGTCTGCAGGTTTCCATAAATTTTAATTATTAGCATTACTGTAGCCTAGCCAATCCCGACCAATGATAACGGTGCAATGCCATGACCGATAGAATTCAACACAACAAGAAAGAAAGGAAAGGAATGATTATCAAAGGTGAACGGGTAAAGAAGACGGAGAAAAAGAAGAACATGACGAAGAGGGAGGAAAAGAAGAAGAAGAAAAAGACGAAGAAGAAGAAGAAGAAGAAGAAGAAGAAGAAGAAGAAGAAAAAGAAGAAGAAGAAGTCGATGAAGAAACAATAATTCAAGCAATAGTTCACGCACGTCCAGCCGAAATTATAATGTATTACTGTATTTGAAACATTGGGTCAACGACTGTAGGTGAAAAAACTTTATCTATGATCACGAATTATCCTGATGCATAAATATTTCTTCGTGCTCCTCAGCGCAATCAGTGGATCTCCTTTTTAACACCTTTCTCCAACACACGCCTACACAAAATAACAGTGTCTGTTCTTATTCATCATGTTATCATATTTCTATTCCCAGTCCTTCTCTTTGTCATTATTCATCTCCAAAATTCTCTTCCTCATTCCAAACTCTTATCCTTTTTTGAATAAAAATCATCATCATCGTCCTTTCCTTTTTCATCAACTTCTTTCTCCTCTTCCTTATTCCATTTTTCTCCCTCTCAATCTTATCCTCCTTTCAGGTTTCTCAACTCTTTTTCATGTTCTATTAATTCTTCAACTTTTTCTTTTCCTTCCTCTTCTCCTACTCCCGACCACTGATTATTCTTTTTGTTTATTGCATAGTTTTATTCCCCTTTTTCTTGCTCTTTATTTTCTTCAACTTCTTATACTTATACTTTCTTATTCTTATACTCATCTATCCTCTATGAGCATTTCTCATTCTCTCCAACTTCTTAATTATTATTCAACAATTCGTCACTTTCAATGGGTATTTCTCCTTCAGCTTGTTTTTCTTTCTCGTCTTTTTCTATTTCCTTGGCCCCCTACCATCTTCGTCTTCTTTTCCTTTATTCCATTTCTCCTTCTACTTCTTATTCTCTAACTCCTCCACTTCTTATTCTTCACTATTTATTTTTATCCTCTTTATCTGCTTCATTTCCTCTTTTCTTCGATTTCTTCCACTACGAATTCATTTTTCTTCCTGATCCCTTCGGCTTGTTAACGGTCTCACCATCAGATAGCCTTCGGATCCAATTGGGCACCCAACTGTACTTTTTCAATCTCAGTTGTTAATCTTGTTCAAAAGAAATTATTCCACGAGGAAATAATCGATAAGATTATGTTAATCACGATTTTCTCTAGCAATACAGTGTGGTTATACAAAATAGTATTCAAAGTTTCAGCAATTGCACCCAATTTCAGGAAATCTCTACAAGTCAATAAATATGGAATAGTAAATAAAATTTATTTGATGAAATGACAATATTGTTTCTAAGCTGACTAATATAATTCTTTCTAATATCGACTGAATAGAGCTGATGAAGATTCAAGAATTTGTTTGATTGAATATCTAATTTAACCTTAATAGCTGGACTAGTTTTATGAGAAACTTCAACAATAGAAGAAGTTTGGTCGATTGTCCGTTTGTTGTCTTTCTGAAAGTATTTGTAGGCCTTATCCAATGAATAAATAAATTACCTCCTTATTAAATAAATCAATATTTTGTCTAGATGCCAAAAGGGAACTAATAAGAATATTTACTAGGATTATTATAGAGACAATTCTTTTAATAAATCATAGGATAATGGCCTCTATATTGTTTCGAGTCTCAAATTGCTTATTCTCTTCAGATTCCTTAACCATATAAGTGTCTTCATAATAGTCAAGTAATATAAAATCTAAGTCACATAATGACGCATTTTTTTCAATAGAACCAGAAGTCAGGTAAATCCGCGCCAAGTAAAATCAGGTAAAGACACTATTTATTTCTAATAAACACAATTTTTATTCATAGCATTTTTCCACTTCATATTTTAATCAAACTCGAATATTCAACTGCCTTACACTTTTCATTTACATCCTACAAGATATATTTTATTTGAATTCATTTTTAAAACGAGGTGTTTTTGTGAATGAGTTTTCATTTTCTCTTTTTGTATTATTTGAATTATATTAATATATTAATAAAGTTTACTTACATGGGCTACTTTTGAACAAATTAATAAAAACAATATAAAAATCTTGTAATAACCTTTATTTTTAAAACATTTAAAATAGTACAAATATTTACGGGTCGAAACTAGTCGTTGTAGGCCTACTATTTTAAAGTTTTTAAAAAATAAAGGGTACTACAAGGTTTTTATATTGTTTTTATTAATTAATAAAGTTCTATTCTATTCTACATCCTACAAGTCAATTTTATTTGATAGATGAATGAAAGTACTAATTTAATCTATTAATGAATTCAAACAACAACATAATATATGAAACTGCCCCATCATTTACCTCTGAAAGCTGAACCAAATAAATTCATACCCAACAGATGAAACTGCCCCATCATTTACCTCTGAAAGCTGAACCAAATAAATCCATACCCAACGACTAGGCATCTAATTATTGCCCTAATTGCGTTAATTGAACGAATCGAGGAAAGCACATTAGGCCTGGTGATAGATTGTCACTTCATTAGAAGCGATAACAAACTTTATGAATGTCGGTGTGGTCTCTGCCGCGATACGGGCCTAAATGAATCAGTGACAGTTAACACACCAGTGACTCACCAGGGCTTAATTTTCCAAACGACCACATAACAGCTATCGTGTCAATGTTCGTGTTTAACCCTCTTCCCCTCCTACCCTTAAAACCGTCCCCCCACACTCCCAACAATGGCCAACCCCCTCTCATCGTTTCGTTAATATTTTACTTTTGGTCACGTGACCCCTGGGAAAGTGTTTATTTATTGAACTCGGCCTCCAACTACGTCACGAAACGGTCTGTCTGTTGCAAATGGCTGTGTAACAATGGAAAATATGTGTGACCTGTGACAGTGTAATGAGTTGGCCTGAAGCTGGAAATGTAGCTTGACACATTTAGCTAAAATTCTGAGTACTGGAGCTAAAAATGTATGATAACAAGATGAATTATGAGTGTAGGCCTACTATGATTGAGATCTGGAAACTGAGGCTTGTTTCATAAAGATGTATCTTATTAGGAGTCGAGTAATGTGGGGAAAAAATAGATACTTCACAAGAGACTAATAATAGTAATGTCAGTAATGTTACTAATAATAGTAACGGCAACCGTATGTTATGATTGAACATGTTTAGTGTGTGGGAGCCTTACAGGACTTATATAACTTATAAATTCCAAAGAAACAAGCTTCTGGATTAAATTCTAGAATACTTAAAAATGAAAGAGTTACAAGACGGTTCAAACTTTCAAAATATTGTGTATCATATAAACTTGTGAAAAAATAAAAATCTCACCACAGCTCAATAATATTGAACAGTTGTTCGATGATAAACATGGTATCTTTTCGATCACCCTTCACACTAGTAAACGTTCACGTTAACACTATTGAATGATAACCAGAGAAGGACAAGATATCTGAGATATCCTCACCAATAAAATCTACATGAATTTCATTGTATAATGTGATGAACCTTAATTTTATGAGTGAGGGCTCAAGTATCTATCAAACTCCTTAATGAAACTCAACTCCAAAACTATAAAATTGTGCTGCATTGTAACGACTATAAGGACGGACCATTATAATTGAATGTTATGTTAGAATGATACTTTCAACTCTAAAACCTTCAACTATCAACTCCAGGACTATTCTAATTAAATATTATGCTAGACCGAAACTATCAACAACAAAACTATAAAACAGAACTATTTTATCATCTTTAGAAAATAGAGACTATGAATCCACAAGAGTGTGGCTGCCTATTTTGATAGCGAGAGAACGTGATGAAATCTTGAATTGAAGATAATCATACTGAGAGAACCTGAGGACTGACTGGACTATTATGAAGACCATAATACCATAGAGTAATTATTCTGGTGTATGAAATAGTTCTATGATGATACTATGAGCGTTAGAAGTGGATTTCAATCCTATGTCTCATTAAATGATAGTCATAAACTGAAATATTCCAACAAAGCTATAATACTATTTCAATGAAACTATAGTACTATTCCATCAAAACTATCAAATAAAACCGAGAAATCATCTTTGGAGTCGGGAGTCCACTACAGAACAAAGCCTAGCCTATAGTGGTACTTTGAAATAGAAGGTCTGAGTTGAGAATGGCATTGGCAAGGCCTAAATGGGGTCAATTGGACACGTAATTGGGCACGGAGGAAATAGAGGGTAGAATTCGTAACACTATTAAGGGGACTGCATTTCATTAGAACCAATAGAACGTCAAGGCAATGTACAGTATGCTATCCAGTTGATGGCTGCCTAGCTCTAGTAGGTACCGAATTTTTTAAAGATAATAGTTTTCAAAAACAATTATGAGGATGCTCCTCTACTACTGCTGAACTGGTAGAATTATCTGAATTCTTTTGCATTAACCTCAATTTGAAGTATACATTTTAATTACATTAGATTATGAAATCTCTAGTGACATGAACTCTAACACCAGGAAGATGTAACTGAATCAAATTTATTCGAAAGTATCTCAAATGAAATGTATCTAATGCAGAATTCTGCCAATAGGTGGCAGCACTTGTATGACATATTGACTCTCAACTCTGTCTACTCTCTCCTGATTGGTCAAAAATTTGAAATGCATCCAACTCTAGAATCAGTCAATAGGTGGCAGTACTTATTGGATGACAAATTCACAAGACTTCTCGACTCTGCCTCCTCTCTCCTGATTGGGCACAGTTTGTAATATAACTCGGTATTCTGCCAGTAGACGGCAGCAGATGTTTCATGACATTTTCGACTCCGCCTACTCTCTTCTGATTGGTCAACAGTTTTTTATGTAGTAATGCATGCAAGTAACTCCAATCTCTAACAATAGGTAGCAGCATTTGCTGGGTGAATAGTTTGAATAGAATAAAATACAAACTGAGTTGATTTGAAGAAAGATTTAGGAACCTGTGCACTGTCTGTCTGTCTCTAAAAACCGTCTAGTTCAGAGCTCATATTTATCGTTATGTTTCGTTATTTTGTAACGGTATTTCAATTAACAAAATGATCGCAATCATTCTAATGACTATAATGACTGGAAAAATTAGCATGAAAAATCGTTAGGTACACTACAGTCATACCGAATAACGGCTGGATTATTCAAATTGTGTGTAATTGCTACGGTCAATAATCTCTGGCACGCTAGCTTAATTGCCGAAAATAATGAGTAATCAGTATAACTTCTAACTGAACGGTTTTCATGTCTGGTTTGAGAAATGATTTCTGATAATCTAGTTTCAACACTAAGATTAGGTAGGAGGTAAGTGGGGAAAGATGAGGGGCAGGAGAATGAGATTTAGGAGAAGAGGAAGGAGGAGGAGGAAGAAGAAAAGGAGGATGAATAGGATAATATGAACATATAATAAGAAGGAAGAGAGAAGAGGGAGAAGGAGGAGGAGGAAGAGGAGGTGGAGGATGAGGAGGAGGAGGAATAGGATAATTTGAGAATAGAATAAGGAGGAAAAGAATGAAGAGATCGAATTCGATAAGGATGATGAAGACAATTAGATTACATTACATTAGAGTTCTTTATTCAAGTATGTTTCAATATAATATATTATACTGGCTTATACACTAATTTACATTAGATGACAGTTAAAGAAATGATTAAGGAGAAAAAAGAAGGAATGATATAGAGAGAATGGAAAGGGATGGAAAAAGGAAGATGCGGTGGAAGAACAGGAGGAGGAGGAGCAGGAAGAGGAGGTGAAGGAAAAAGAAGAGGATAATGAAAGGAGATGAAGAGGATGAGGAGGAAATGAAGGAGGATAATGAGAGATGATGATGAGGTCGAGGAGGAGAAGGAGGAGGAGGAGGAGGAGGAGGTGAAGGAGGAGAATGAGAGAAAAAAGATCAAGAGAAAGAGCGGTGTTGGAGGGAGGAATAGAAAGAGAAGGAAGAGGAGGACAAAAAAAGAAGGATGTGAAAAAACAAGAGGATAAACCGGGAATGAAAAGTGTTGGAAGGATCAAGATAAAGGAAGAGGAGAAAAAGAAGGGGAAGTTGAACCCTCTATACAGCATTGAAAACCTAGTATAGTGAAGGGAGAGATAGTGCAGAGATCATCCTCCATAAAGCAATTTAATAGTTGTACGTTTACACATGGAGCGCGTTACATAAAGATCATCTTTTTGCTCGCTACAAAAGACCGTTGAAGGAATAGTAGAGACCACAGAGCATCAGTACAGCACAGAAGAGATACAACCCACAGCCCGGGCGGGCATTCACGCCATCAATTATTATTATTGAACGCACAACGAATCGGGGCAGAAAAAGAACATGGCAAAGAAGAAGAGAAGGATAAGAAAAAAGAGAAGGAGAAAGATATGGACAAGGAAATGCAGAAGGTGAAGGAAAAAGAGGTGGAGGTGGAGGAGGAGGACCATGAAAAGGAGATGATGATGCTGAAGAAGATGAAGAAGAAAAGAGGGGGAGGAGTACCAAGTTAAAAAAAATATTTCATATAGAATAAGAGAAGACAAACGACTGAAGACGGGACGCAGCTTCAGCATCACACTCTATCATGTTTCTGTTAACAGGTACAATACTTTTATCTACTTTTTCCCTTCCTCGTACTTTTTTACACCTAATTCTCTCAATTCTTCTTCATTCATCTCCCACTTTTCTTCTTTTTGTTATTCTAGTTCGTTATCACCGTATCTTCTTCTCATTTATTTACTCTACGAGTAATTTTGTAATCATCCGCCATTCTCTTTTCCGATAGATCTTCTTCTTTGAGGTTTTGTGGCAGAGAGGACCTGAAATCCTAACTCCGCCCTTCATAAAGGCTTATAATCAATCAAGCTTCTTTAATACCTTTACCAGCTCTGTACCTTCATCCTTAGCATCATAACCGTTGACATTTCTATCTCCTTTTTCACCTTTTCCATCATTAGAAACTGACTTCATTCCCTATGACTTTTATATCTCTCCTACAATCTCACTAGTTTAAGAGAAATTTCTCTACATTTCTCTTGTTTAATTCAGTTCTTTTTCCATGATTTCTTCCTTCTTCCTCTATTTGTTATTTAATTTTTCTTGTTATTGCTCCTTCCCTATAACTTCTGCTCTTCTCTTCTTTTCAACGTTTTTCTATTCACAAGTTGAATATTTTCTTTTTATCTACAATTGATTTCTGTCCTTTTTCTCTCTTACTAGAGAAAAATAATAATAAAAGTATTAACGGTATCTTCTCTTTATGCTTCCAATTTAATCACGTTTTCTCCTACTTCTTATCCAATCCTGTATGCAATTCTTCCTTCTTAGTTTCTTCCTCTCCTTCTTCATTTCCTCAATCTCCTCCTCCTCCTTCTTCTCATTCACTCTTATTCATTAATCTGCAATCCCTTTACTTATTCTTCTCATTTTTTTCTATCCTCCTTCATTTCATCAATATTCTTCTACACGATTTCATCTCCCATTTTTCCACATGATTTATTCCTTCTTCACTTCCTACATCAATTCATCTCCTCTTTCCTTCTTCCTCTTCTCTGACTCGGCCATCTTTCACTTCCTCACATTCACCGACCACCGGATGTAGATGATGAATAGATGCCAGGTGAAAAAGCCAGAAGAAAAAAGAATCGACGTGTGATAGCCTACTGTAGAGGTAAGAGGGGAAATTCCTGAAGACTGAGCTCGCGTGTGTGACTGCGCGTTTGTGCACGTTATGTTATGAAGTGTGTTGGGTTTGGTTTTGTGTTTTGAATCCCCAGAGGAGCGAGGCGTACAACCGAGATCACATGCCTCACTTTACACTGTCAGCATTTAACATCAACGCTTCCCATTCGAAGAATGCTGACAGTATGAAGTGAATCTCACCATAGCAAGACTTATCAAAGGGCATCGCACAAAGATTTCAAAAGAAGCGAGCTGAGATACGCTGACAAAATGGCATTACAAAAAATTGGAACTTCTGTCAGGTTTTCCAGAAAGCCACACATTTCCTGCGTTCAGTTTTGCAGGAAAATGTACAGGGAAATCAGCAAGGTGTCTATATAGATCAATGTATTCCTATAACTGACAATTCCTGCACTATTCCTATTGCTATTATCTGACAATTAACTAGAAAATCCTTAGTTCTGTAGTTAAATTTTTAGCAGAATTAGAATTTATTGAAATGACAGAATATATTATAATTGTAATTATTATTAAACGAAAATCTTAAGTTAAATGCTGTGAACCACCCCGAAGACTTCTGCTACTGCAAATATTGACAACAGGGCTCACATCGAATTTCAATCTAGCTGTTAACCCTGCTGTTAATATTTGCAGTAGCATTAGTCTTCGGGGTGGTTCCCAGTATTTAACTTAAGATTTTAGTTTCATAATAATCATTGATCGATTAGAATTCGAATAAATGTAATTTCTCATCAATTTCCATTATAATTGTAATCATTTATAGAATCTACAAAACAAGAGATTCCTAGACAAAAACCAGAACAATCAATATTCAAATTCCCTTTTCAAATGAAATTACATTTGAGTTGATGAAAATTGAATTCTGTATTCACATAATCGTTAATGAAATTTGAACTACTTGCATCGAAAGACTAACAATAGACCAACAACCGTAAACCAATACAGGTTCATCAAATTGATTTCAGATACCATTTATGGCAATAACCATTAACAAAACAGCAATAACTTGATTCATGCTGACTGGAGCTTATTAATTGATGTCAGGCCTCCAGGGAATAACTCTGGTTTGGATCTTGACACTAATTGTTGTGCAGTACTGTACAGGCAACCTCCTTAGGATAAAGGGGTCAAGGTCGAAGCCATTTGTACACATTTACAGCAAACCGGTATTGCTAATGTTGAGAACACAGGGCGTTAAATGCTTTCATACTTGGGTGCTGTACTTGAAGTTATAAAATGCATTCAGCTTCAATTAAGTTGGAGTTGATTTATTGAATTTAATTTGGTTGACATACATTTCAAGTTGAAGAAACAGGGAAGGCTCAAGACTTGAGGTGGATTTTTCAACCATAATAAAATAGTATTCTATGATTAAGAAGACATTTATTTGGAGTAGATTCCCAACAAGAACGGGGTGCATCATCTACACTTATCAGTTAGGGTTTCTTTCAAATAGTTTTGAAGAGTATCAAATTCTCTCATAAATTCGAAGACATCAACATATTTGGTCAAAACTTTTTCAAACATTCCGGTAATGTGATAGTGTAATAATTTATCACAACGTTTCTGAGAAGCCTTGAAAACAACGCAAAATGTAAATATCACATTTTAAGCGTTAACCAAATTACTAGCAAAAATAGCAGGGAACATAATTATATTGTCGGCCGATATCTCATCATCTTGAGACCCCACTATCATTAGACGACTTATTAGAGCTCTGCTAATTCTTATCTTTCCTTTGCCGACAAGTATTTTCAAGTAGTTTTAACTCGAAACACAATAATTACAAGAGCACAAGTACTGATAGTAAGATAGTAGTAATATGAGGATTATGTTTCATTTGCACGACTAGCAACCTATATTGTCTAGTTAGTATTCACACCTATTGAAATAAGTACCAGCATATTTCAATTTCAAACAACGTATCCAACGTACAATTCCATGGATAAACAGCTCATTTTATTTGTTTTAGTTTAATTGATTCAATGACCAATTCCATTGGGAATACATGAAAACAGACCCTCTATAATACATGGATTTTCTAATTTGAGATAACTTGACAATTTCTTGGTAACGAACCAAAAATTTAACACAAACTAATCGTTTCTACCTACAATTCTATTGAATCTGGCTCGGATACAGTGCTTCCATTGCTGTGTACCGTAGCTCGTGAATGATGAACTCTAGTTCCATATCAAGGAAGAGCTTTATGTAATTCCTAGTCCCGTGTTTTCCGTATTATCTTATCTTTCATTTTATGTTATCTACCATCTCCTCATATTTTCCTCTTGCCCAAGCTTTAGGTTAGCCTTAGCTTACTGATTGCATCCTAGCTTTATATAATTTTATCTTCATATAAAAGAAATAGATATTCCTATAATATAAATGCATATTCCCCTCTTCTTCCTACACACTAATCTGACTATCTCTCTCAAACAATTTGATATGGCAACACACCAACACTATAAATGGCCCAAAAGTGGTATCGTATGTCAAAGGTTTACATACAATATAATTCTCTCTCTTGAAACTCTAAATGAAATCTACTATTAACGGTCAGCATAGATATTATTAATAGGCTATTATTATCTTTCAGCATTGGTTGAACGGGAATTATAGATGTTCTTTGTAAGTAAAGGGATTCTGACAGTTCCAAGTGAATTTCACTAAAGTTCAAAAAGTCAGGATTGGTTGAGTGAGAACCATTGATATTCTAACATAAATCTCACTATATAATACAACACTAATAACAGAGACAAATAACCTAGGTATCTTTACTCTATGCCTATTCCCATTAAAAAGTAAGTAGCCCAAGTAAGTTGCCCATTAACGAGAAACTAGTCCCAAAATACAAAGCAACTGATTGCACTGAAAACCATTAATTCAGAGACAAACAATCACTATTCACTACAGACTTCCACGGTTAAATGAACATTTCAATGAATTGGTGATTGTTCCTTCATGCCTGGGAAACAATCCATAGCATTTAAAAACCTTATTATTTGTTTCAAATGTGTACAAGACCCATAGGTAATGTATAATGTATTACATTAGGACATGGGACTGAGCCACCAAATGTTCGAGTGAGTTGCTGGGAATATTTTATAAATATGCCATAATTATTCAATTTTTGTTACGTTCATTACACTGAGGACTAGAGCTACCAGCTGGGACACAAGGTTTTGATGACTGGCCACCAGGTTTTGATGGCTGGACACCAGGTTTTGATGGCTGGACACCAGGTTTTGGTAGCTGGACACCAGGATTTAGTGTCCTAGCTTGCTTTAATTATACCACTGTTGTCACAGCTTGGTGTCCTAATGTAATACCGTACGGGAATGAAGCGAGAATCTGAGAAATCTTATGTAATAATGGTAGGCCTATGGCATTCTCAGGGCTTGTTTTAGAAGTAGATTGACCCTCCTATAGTGAGATTTATATACTGTAGAGGACACCTACAGTTAGTATCATAAGAACCCACAAATTGGAAAGGAACCGATAATGGATATGAATTAATGAATGTGTCTATAGATAAACTGATATGATTCACAAGTTTTCAGATATAATAGTACACAACAATGGATTGGAAAATCCGGAATCCTCTTATCTGTATCAAAGGAAGTAGCCTATGTAAAAACATTTCCGTCGAATATGATATGAGAAGGAAAACTCAATTATGAGTATAATACTTATATTATTATCGTTCATGAATAATGGAATGAAATGCACTCTACTCCAGTCGAATCTTGAATTATTAGCCAATTATTGTATTGGCAGCAATTGTGATTTTAGACACTAACTTAAGTGCCGCTTGCACAAGTCGGTTAAAATTTAACCGTAATTAATTCTTGTCTTTTCAAGAACGTCTTCTCAGATTGGTTCTCGTAATATTAATCTACATTAAAATTTAACCGGCTTTTGTGCAACCGGGCCTAAATGAAGATATCATAATATGTATGGAACGGTATTTTTAGGAGGGAGTGCGTAATTGTGTTGCATGGGGGGCTGAACTCCCTTATGCTTTAGATAGTGTGATGTTAGATATTAGACATATTTAGATTGAACAAATATTTTAAGCTATTAAATTTATTCTAACTTGAAAGTTTCGGTTATAAATCTTGGTTATTTTGAAATTTTTTAGGTACTAAATAAAATTAGACAAGCTTCCTTAATATAGGTTTGTGGTCCAATAATAAAGACATTAAACAAAATTAAATGAGTTGAGCACTCATTTCCAAGTATCTTAAGGTAGTGGAAAATTCAGAATGTACTTTTTACCGCAGTAAACATCATACAGAAAAATATTACAACCTGCAGTATTACAGTGTAAAAAGTGTAACTAATAAAATTAGTTGCGGTAAAAAACAGAAGGGTTGTAAATGGTTGTCGCGTTTAATTATGATTCAGATTAGCCTTTTTCGGGTCTAGTGGAAACAAAGAATTAAAGTGAATTTAATCCGGGAGTTTCACAGTTCAATGCTCCCTTGTAGGGGTAGTTTAGAGGAGGTATACCACGCCCGGCGTAAGGGTAGCAGGGTTGTAAAATCTTTTGACAAATTATAATAAAAGTTATCAGCAATAAAGAGTGATTCTTACAGGATAACTGAAATTTATTAATTACTGGTACAACATATTTATAAGTGATCACTTACCTTTGAATCTTGATAATATGCACTGTTTATCCAATCACTAAAGATCACTGACAACTAACTCTCACAAACAAACAAACTCCATCTTTGTTTTTCGGGTCCCGGAACATTGCAGCCAATCTACCCGTATTTTCCAAGTTTTACAAAAATCAATTACTATCACTAACACTAATAGATAACAAACATTGAACAAACACAAAGATACAAAACTGCAAGAGACACACGACAATCCGTACAAACAACGTAAAGAAAGATGACTAACTCAACCTGCACTGGGACTGTATCATTTACCGTCTATAGAAGGCATTGACAAGACAACGTTTTTCTCCACCTTTCTCCACTGCCATTACAACGTGGACCTCACTATAGAACACAAGTTAGTTATGCTACCTATAAAAAATAGTCGAGCCACAATATGAAAAAATCCGGTTTGGCGCACTCACACAACTTTCCTTGCCGTTATGAAAATGTATCACCTGACGTTAGTGTTCACGCGCATCTTAAGTCTACTATTCAAAGAACCGAGCCAGCTGGTGACAGGACAATAACGCTGAAAATGTTACTGAACATTAATTGTAGCGATTTTCATGCTCAATCTTTTCCACTTGAAATTTTTTGTTTATATTGTATCAGACTGATAATTGGGAATCTAAAATCAAACTTTGCATAGATGCGGCGGAGCTCCTGGAATTTTTACAGATATGGGACTTGTGGCAGTTGATAGAGCTTATCAATGACTATTTTAGGTATAAATTTGATCAGAATCATTGGAGCTGTTTTCGATAAAATCGCCAAAACCCCTATTTCTGACAAACTTTTTCAGCTACCGTATCTTGAATTGCATTAGATCGAAATTGTTCGTGTCGGATCCTTATTATTGTAAGGAGCTTATGTTCCAAATTTCAAGTCATTCCCTTAATTGGGAGATGAGATATCGTGTATACAGACGCACATACACTCATACACACACATACAGACCAATACCCAAAAACCAATTTTTTTGGACTCAGGGGACCTTGAAACGTATAGAAATTTAGAAATTGTGGTACCTTAATTTTTTTCGGAAAGCAATACTTTCCTTACCTATGGTAATAGGGCAAGGAAAGTAAAAATTATGAATGACTTTCTGCAATCCATGTAAATAATATTATAGCCTTCAATTTTAATCTAAAAGTTATATTTTATTTTTGTAATTGATTCACTTCCTTTCCTTGTACAGTTGCATTCTATTTTGTACTGAAACTTTTGAAAAATCAAATTTGAATGTGGAATTTAGGGATATAATGTGAGAACTGCAGGGATAAGTGAAGAAATAATATAAAACGAAGAAAACATACCTTAATCAGTTAAAAAAAGTAGGAGCATCACACACAGTCATCTGCTCTTCTGTGTAGAAAAAATATCATTAGTTTTCTTGGGAGGGTCAACATATTGGTAGACTGGAAATGTGTGAGCACTCCCATAAGAATCTATGGTATATCATCGTCATGGATTAGGCTTTTCAAGCATGCTCCGGCGTCCATCTCTTCCTCGGTCTACCAATACTTCTTCTGCCTATTGGCTTGTGGAGTAGGGCATTCAATGGGAAACGGTCTTCAGGCATTCTAAGGACATGATCTGACCACTTATTTCTATATGTTTTATCAAACTCAACACTGGTTGAACATCGTATTCTCTTCTTATAATTTTCTATGGTATATTCTTTCTCTAATTATCAGAGCAGAAATTTATTAGAAAGCAGGACGTTACTTACTCTCACCTTAATGTGTACGGCTTGTTAAATCTTTTATCTTCAAGTTTTGCATTAATAGGTGTGTTGTGTGACGCTCGAGTAATGCACCACTGACTACTCATTTACCTATACAACTTGAGTTACTTATTTAGATTTTACAACGCAGTTAGGAACCTCAATTATAATTGTTTATAAAAATAGAATTTTACAAGAAAACAATCCAAATTATAAGTATAAAAATATACACTTTAATTTCCGACACACTCTTATTCAAGGCTTCTGTTAAATCTGCTACTTCTTTTCAAAGTATCCATCGTTTTCGGCATTCTAAAGTTGTCTAAATGTCGCGTTTATACGATCTAGAGGTCTACGTTATACTGGCGGTATTTGATTAACATTGGTTTTGCTATCCTTGTCTATCATTCGATAGTACATAAAGTGATATCCTCTTCCAGATCCGCAAAATTGCCAGATTATATTTCAACAATGTAGAAAAATATAATGAAGATCTCAATTTTGAAAATTCACTATTTAATCATTCAAAAATATATTTTCTTGAAGAATAAAATATAATTGATTATTTAAAACTAGAATAGAGATAGGTAGTTACGTTCAAGACTACATATTTTACAAGTTCAAACTGAATCAAAGTAGAAGTGTATCTATAGTGAGATCCACGTTATAATGGCAGTAGAGCAAGATAGAACACAGCGTTGGTGATGATGGTTGAAGCTAAAAATTAGGTGTTTTTCACAATACAAGGAGCATTGTTGTCAGGTGTACCTGGAAATCTATATGGAATAGAGCGCTCTACCTGATCTCTGATTGTAAAAGCACAAAATACGCCCAGAGGGAATTTGAATTATACATATAAATGGCAACAATCGGAAGATATTGTTAATCAAAAACGAAAATTCATCAGAATAGATTTTTCTTTAAATTTCACTCATTTTTGAAAAATAATAGTTTAGTACTCATTAGAGATAGAGAGTTCCGAACGATCTCCGAACGACCGAAAATACGAGGTTTTTTGGCCACTCTGTATCTAGCACAAGGAAATTTTGCATGAAGAAATAGGTTCTGGACTTCTCTCATGTATCAAAATAATATATGAAAAAAAATCTGAACTACAATATATATTGCAAGCACTATTTATTAATTATTGTAAGGCTATTAACTTCCAATTAAAAAGTGTAGAATTTTATGTCATCTAAAATAAGTAATAAAGCTTAACTGGAATTTTTGTTAAAACGAAACTGCAGTCCTGTTTACAAATCTATTAAATGTGGATGTAACATAAATAAAACTGTGTTTTTTGAATAATAAAGCTTATATGGAAAAACTGTTGAAGATTAGATGAGAAGCCAAATTGAACAGACCATAGTTATATATTCAATTATCACTGTATTTGATTATAATATTTGGATAAGTTGTGTATGTATGAATAAATGAATGAGTAGATACTTCTAGAAATTTCACAATATCTATGTTTATAGTGAACATTTTATTAAAAGAAAAGATACATTATAAACCCATTGATTATTGATTCAGCATTAAACACCGTATAGTATAGAAACAAGTAGCAAGTCTAGTTGTTATGTGTGGATGGTTTGGACCACTCAACATCGAGAATCAAGTGATCGTAACCGTAGCCATGCAGATGTTGGATAGCCTTAGCCGCATCGGCGCGATTCTTGAAATGAATGTAGGCATACTCCTTGCAACGACCGGTGGCCTTGTCTTTCGCAAGGAAAATCTTCGAGATGGGACCGAACGGCTTGACGAGGTCCTCGAGATCCGCCTCCTGGGTGGACTCGGACAGGTTGGAGATACGAATCGCGAGCGTGTCGTCGCGCTGACGCGGGTTGAGGTTTTCGACGCGTTTTCCGGTGCTGTCGCGCATGCTCGGTGGAACGTACTTGGCGGTTGTCTTGGGCTTGTCCTCGCCGGCTGCCGGTCCGCCTCCCACTGCCCCAGGGCCTGTGCCACCCCCAACCTTGCCCACATCCTTGCTGGCCAACGCCATCTTGGACTCGCGGTACGGACAGCGGCTGGTCCAATGGTCTCCCGAACAGGTACGGCATTTCACCGCACCCTTCTCGCCAACTGAAAAACAAAAGCCACATCATTAGTAAAACTAATACATTTCAAAATTATTCACTTTGAATTAATTATACTTTAATCATTAGTAAAACTACTCAAGAGAGTTCACCCACTGTTTAGGCAGAGTTCACCTTTCTGTGATGTCTTTCTAATTCTTTCGTCCTCCTAATAGTCTGATGTCCAGCAAGTGTGATGTCCATAATGTTGGAGTAGCCCAAACGAGCTTCTCAATACAAGTTGTTGAGACAATTCAAAGCCTGTGTACCCAACATGAAGTCTGTTTTTTGTATCATTATTATTAGTATTTTAGGATCTCTGCCGATAAAAGCCATAAGAATAAATAAATAATTAGTATTTTGATTGTATTTTGTTTTCTTTTTTGTATTTTGTCTTGAATGAAATTATTGATTGAAATTTCAATTTGATTGATATTGTATAAGCGGATATTCATATTGACTACAACGACTAAAAGATGTCACCACAACAAAAGATGTTCCACATAATTGTGGAATTGTTGATATACTATTAATAATATGGTTCTATTTATACTATAATCTGCTACTCGATGTTCAAGATTTCAGTTCACAGGAGATTGATAAAATTGTCGAACCGATACTAGCTACTCATTTTTTCAAATAAATAAATAGAAGTAAAAATGTATAATAGTTTTATTAAAAAATAAACACAGTCTAAGGCAATGAGTAATATTGATGAGGACAGATAACTATTGGTTATCTAATGATTTAAATAATTGAAAAGTAAGAAACAAATGGATGAATGATAATTGGAGAGTATCAATAGTAAATAATAAATGTTAATGGGAAACACAGCACTTATAAGCTGAATTTGACATTTTATTTTTAACATTTGGACCAAAAAAGTATAATGAAATGACCATACATTATTGATGCAATCTCTCAGTAGTTAGTGAATACGCTCGAGTAAACCAATGAAACAATGAGCAAAACATTAGACTATTGGCCCAATCTCTTCAACGTTCCAATATTAGTATAAATATGTTCTGGCGAAGCAAGTACAATCTGTTCGTAGCAAATTACTTTATCACTTTAGATAATCTGAACACAATTCGACAATACCTCAGTCGCTTGAATGTGGGGAAGACAAGACACGTGAGTTTAAACCATGTAAAGGAGCAGTTCCTTAGCGGAGACGCGTCGTTACAACCATGATGGCTGGAGCACTCAACCTAAAAACTCATTAGATTCGATGACTCAATGGGCCATATGAATAAAACCAAAGCTTATGCTCATGAGCATGAGCATGGAGCATAAGGTTTTGCTCATGAGCATTAGGTAGAAGCATAAGCATTTGCTCATTTTTATATGAATAAGCTTTACCTTATGCTCCAGAACTCTGGAGCAAATGCTCACATATTTTAAAGATTTTTCATCAGCTGATTCGCCTTTGTGGCCTTACTTTGTTTTTAAAGCTCACGTAAGCGCTAAATATGCAAGTACGAGACACCGCTTGTGTTTGCGTCGTCTGCTCTGTTTTCTATTTATGAATTGAGTTTAGTTTAGGTTAGTTGAGTCTAGAATTTCTAAGTAATAGCGTGAAAAAATGTCATCTCTATAATAATCTTCAGCATAATCTTATAATATCAATAGCCTTCTTATAATCGTCTACACTCTCATCTTCTAAAATGCTTATTTCCTATTTTGTGATGGCTATCCTTATATCAGATAGCTATTTTTTGTAGGAGTAATGGTGATATATATCATGGTTGATTCTAAAAAGAGTTTTATAGTTCTCAACTATTGGTTGTGATCGTATTTGGTATAGTTTCCTCTTCCTCTTACGAATTAGTTGTGCCATTTTACTAAAAGCTGCTCTAGACTCACCTTTTTTGGAGCATTTGCTTCAAAATCTGAGCAAATGCTCTAGTTTATTCATACAATTTTGAGTATAAGCTTTTACTTTTGAGCAAATGCTCAAACTATTTTTTTGATGAGCATGAGCAAAAGGTTTTGCTCACGTTTATTCATAGAAAATTAAGCAAATGCTCCATATTTTATTAGTATAAGCAAATGCTCAACTTTATTCTTATGGCCCAATGGGTTTTTATAATGTATGAACGTTATAGCGGCAGATGAATTGGAAAAGTGTGCTCTAGCCGCGGCGGCTCTAACCACACGTCTTGAGACGCCGCTGAGGAATTGCACCTCAAGTGATGAAACAAATAATTAATAGAAATGAAAATACCAGTCTTTTTTTCAAGTTGATTCACGGTCACCAGACTGTGTGGAAAAGACGAGACAAGTAACAAGTTGGTGAGTAATGAAACAAATAATTACGGTTTCTGAGTTTGTCGAGAGCATCCTCCTCAATCTTGTCCGGCTCCTCCTTGTTGGTGATGAACTGCATGAACACGTCTTCAGAGACGAAGGTGGTTTGTGGGTTGGGACCTGGCTTGTCGTGCTGCGAGTCGCCGTACTTACCCCACGTTTTGCGCAGAGCTATGTTCTTCGAGACAACACGCTTCTCGATTTTGTAGGTGCGCACTGTTTTTACCTGGAATACAAGTTTGTTGTATAAGATATTGAAAACGGTAGAATTAAGTTAATAATAAGACTGTCTTTATCGTAAGTAAATCGTAGATAAAATATTGTAAGTGACAAACAATATTGTAAATATTGTAAATATTGTTTTTTGACAGTCTAGTATTTTATTGTTAAAAGCTTTTAAATTTCTTATTGGTAAATCATTATTACATTTTTAACAGAACCCAATATCTAGATCATAAGTTATAGTTCTGGGGTAACCAAACACCTTTTTAAAAAGGAAACTTTATTTTCAAACACATAATTATAAAATATACATCGAAAAAGAGAGAAGTGCTATCGGTGAAGTTTGGCAGTAGACTGACTAAAAGTACTATGATCGAGCATTACAATGGAATACAGCGTCAGCAATAATATTAGGTGTTACCAGATGTAACTATAGACCAGACATTCCAAAAAGGATCATGTTAGTAGTTCAGCAGTTTACGTGTAGTTCAGCAGTTTACCCTCCTCACACAATGACTAGTTCTAGGTGAGAACTATTCTTCTAAATTATTGTAAAGTTTACATTTCAAATGTTTGTAACATGTTGCTTTTTGTAAATAAAATTTTCTTCATAGATTCATTCATTCATGATCGGATGTGGAAGGATGAATCAGACCAGAAATCAATTTCTCCGTGACAATATAAAGTTCTATTGATTCATCACCATCACCATCAATTTGTATTCTTCAAAATTCGGATTTCACAATCAGTACAATAGTATTACCTTCTTATTATCCTCATTGAATTTGTACTCAGTTGTGATTTTCATTCCATTAGTGATTACTTCGCTGGGCGCGGGTAGTGAACCCTCTTCTTCAACTTCATCTGCCCAACTGGACTTTGTATCTGGGACTGGCATTCTAAAAAATAGCAGACAAAACAATAAAGATTGTGACAGTAAAATTGATTGTTAGGCTATAAGAAGTAATCCAACACAGTAGCCTATAGCAATAAAAAATTGTGCTAGTAAACTAAGAAATAAAATTTTTACAATTTAAGGCTGAATAATAATGTGATAAATTTTTGATAAGAAAACTTCAGCAATTGTAGGCGTACGGTAGTTATCAATATCAGTCATTTCTATCATTACTTTAAAAAGATATATTTTTTTCTAGTATAAAATGTATAATAATATAATGTATAAAAAGGGTATAACTTACTATTAATGAATAAGTAAATAAGTATTGAACACTTGAGTGATAGGTAAAAATTAACACAAACTAGTCAACCCAAGAAAAAAACAAAAATCTAACCTCAGGGTGTGTTCACATTGATTACGTCTACGTGCAAGAGCACGTTACATTATGCATTAGCCGAAAAGAATTCATGGAAAATGCCATTGAAACACTTTGTGACTTGTATGTAGCTGCTCACACTGAACGCAACCAGCCAGTGCACCCGTTCAGTGATGGTGTTCCTCTTGCTTTTTCCAGATTTCATTTATTATCTGCAGGCTTGATAATGCACAACCAAGCGTGCACTTTCAAATTATGCATTGAATGTAATCATACCTTATCAGAACCATACATTGTCAGCTAGTGTAATTAAATAGAACGGACACAGTAAATATTTTTTCATTGAATTTTTGTTCCAATAGACCTATATCCAGTCTTTTCAGACAACACTGTCAAGTCACTATTAAAATTTGAAACCTCAAATTCAAAAAGGTAAGCTAATCACACAAAAACCTAACCAAACCTTCATGCGGGCACAACCATAACCACACCTTAATAACCTTTTTAATGTGTGGTGTGGGAATAAACAATTCCGCTGCCACCTTGAAGAAATAGTGGGAGATTTTAGATTTCTCAAAAAAGGACCCCCAACCCTGGTTGAAACGTAGAAACCACAATGTTTTGCTGCCTGTTGCTGTTTCTGACATGTTGGTAATAAAATGCTGAATGAACAAGTTATTTTAGTCAAATTACATACTTTTCACATTTATAAAACTTTAAAAACCATAGAATCAACAACAACTTGTAGCAAGTTAAAATATCCAGCTCATCTGGCTGGTTAATGGTCCTACAAATGAAGATTGAAAATATCATAGCATAATCAAATCCGAACGTTTTTCAAGGATAGAGTGGGTATTTATTAAAAGAAATACCTGCTGCGTCCGTTCTATATAAATACTCCTTTGTGTACTCTAAATGATTTGTATTATGTGCAAAATAAAGCACATTTCCATAAATAATATGTCAAACAAGTTTTTAAACGAGGAAGGACATAAAGATGTTGCCGTATTTTGTATTCATTATTTCCAACAAAACCATACTTACGTTTATATTGTAGAACAACACTGCAATAATTATCAAATTTATCACACTTTGAAAGTTATATACCCGATTGCAATAAAAATAGAATTAATAATTCTAGTTTTGACAAAAGCCAAGAAATGAAGAAATAGCCTAAAAATATTGTAAAATGGACACAGAAAATGTGGCAGGCTTATGACTCAGGTTGTGCAACCTTACCTTGGTTGTGCATAATTAATAAAAGCAAAATTTAAACTTTAAATTATCAGAAAAGTTATAAATACATGCAATAAATTAAATATTTTTTAAATATTCTAATTAATTTTAATATCTGAAGAAACGACCTTTTTCTATAAAATCAATGAGGTGGACAATTATAAAAGTTCATGGTTAACTCAAGTCAGCTGATTGTCACGAGACTACAGAACAGAATACAGACGAAAGGTGTAGTCTGTTTTGGAGTTGTGGATTGTAGAACTATCAAACACGTAAAAACATTATTATTGTGAAACACTAAACTATAATTATCTATTTCAAATTTAATAATATAAAATGGCTCTACATTCTGCTATCAAGGGTAAATTGATTGCAGTGATTGGTGATGAGGTAAGACTTAAAAAATAACATGTTACTGTTTGGTATTTGGTTAGCTGGAAGTTATTTTTTTAAAACTTAATTTTTTCTTTTAAACTTCAAATTTATCAATTTTATAAAATATTTAAAATTTTGAAATAGTAGTTAAGTAAATCTTTAACATAAGAAGTATGCAAATATCTTGTATAGATCGTATTTATTTAGTGGCTCATCTCATTTTAATTTCAGTTACAAGTTATTTTTTTTTTAACTCAAGATAATATCGTTTTTATTGTCTATATTAAATGTTTAGCTTACTCACGATATTTATGATATTATCATAACCATTCTTCAGCACAAAATTTTTACCAGTTTTTCTTTTACTCTGTTAAGTTTACACAAGATTGTTCATTGAGTTATTTCACTAGAACTTCCCTATTGACTTGAATATATTTTATACCAAATACGTGCTGATAAGTAATTAATATTTTTTCAGGACACCTGTGTTGGGTTTCTACTTGGAGGCGTGGGAGAAATAAACAAAAACAGGCAGTCTAACTTCATGGTAGTTGATAAAAGTAAGTGATGATAATTTCATTTTTGACATCAGTTTTATAAATTAACGACTCTGAAAAATAACTATTTTTGGCAAATTCAGAGAAGGAATTTTATACAGAAATTTTTCTTACATTATTTTGAACAGATGAATCCTTTTGTACCATTGTATAATTTCAAAAATACAATTAATCATAAAATTTTAGTCATGATGAATTAAATAATTGACAACAATAGGAAGACTTTAACTTTTGTTATGCTGATCAAAAGATTAAACTAAAAATATATAATGAACCCCAAAAGAAACAAATTGTCTGAGAGATAATCAAATCTGTTAAAAATAATAAGACTTCTAACTTTTGTTACCCATATTGAATAAAAATTTATTAAAATTATCTTACACATTTATTAAAACATTTAGAGATAAGGTAGTAGTTTTGGTTGTTACTCCTTTAATAAACTGAAAGCTTAAAAATCAAGCAGCAGAGTATATTATAGTGAGGATGCTTACTTGATAACTGATGTCGTCGCCAAGGACTAGCGTTTCCAGATTAGCAGTGTCATTTGCTAACCCAGTGTCATCTGGATTGTGAAGGCGCTGGAACGCCAAAGAGAGGTTTCTCATCAAACTCCTGCAACGAATACAGGGGCCTATCCAGCAGCCTCTTCCTTACTGTTGAGTTGAATTTTGTGTACTGCATATCTTGTACTTCTCTCGGCAGAGTGTTAAATGAAACCGATGATGGCCCGAGTTGGGAAACTGCCCTGGGTCCCCGTCAGTCTGCATCGAGGCATCTCCAGTCTGGCAGCATGACGAGTATTGTGGATGTGTATGTTACTCCTTTTTGACAGCTCCTCTTGTGTCTTTTTGACACGCAACAACACTGAATACATTATGTAATTGCTAGAGACTGTGAGAATGTCAAGGCTCTTGAAAAATGGGCGGCAGTAGATGAGCCATGTAGCCCAAAAAATTGATAAACCTCAGTGCTCTCTTCTCCATAAGCAGTATGTTCAGGAACATGTTCCCAAAGGAGCATTCCATACATCAAATGACTGTGGAAGAAGAGTTTATGGTGTGCGATCACAAGGCAGCTCTGGTCGACTTCAGCTGTCTTAAAAGATAAATGACTCTTGACATGTTCAGGTGAACCTGGTGTATGTGGTGGTTCCAGAACTGTCCATCAAACCCAGAAGCCAAGCTGTTTGGCAGGCTCACCTGCAGCTTCGTGCCTCTTCAATGAACATACAAGGGTGGATGTCTTTTCCTCGTTTAGCTTCAACTTGTTTGCTGCAAATCACAGCTTTGCCTCCTCAACCAGACTGGCTCACCTGGTTGCACCAGTTCCAAAGAGGAAGCCCCGTAGATCAATGTGGTATCGTCCACGTGAAGCCTTAAAATTGATCATTAATTGACCAATCAAGCTGGGCTCTGACATTGGTCGAGAAAAGAAACGCCCACTGTATTCCAAGTAATATAATAATGAGAACAGTTATACAACAAGTAAAAAAATACTTTGTAACTAAAATGGTAACAAATAATATTATTTGTTATTATATACTTTGGAAGTAATACGTTTTCATCCATTCTTGGAGGCCTAGATAGCTCTCATCTGCAATCCTAATGGTTTCTATATCTATAAACAGTATAGAATATAGATTTCCTTATATATTCATATATTTTATAATTGCCAACTTCGGTAACGGATAGGGACCAGAAGAAGAGAAAGAATAGGTTCTATATCTTAGATGGCTTTCTAAGATATAGAGATAGAAACATATAGGATCGTAGATCGCTCTCTGTGTGGCGGGGCTCTTATATTCATCAGTCTTTAGTGTATAATAATATAAAGTATCAATCAATATCCTTATTATTTTTCAGATACTGCTGTGAGTGAAGTTGAAGAAACTTTCAAAAGATTCCTAAGAAGAGACGACCTAGATATCATTCTCATAAACCAGAACGTAAGTAGAGACCATCTGTCAATAACTTCTGATATTAATATCCTATAGTCTCATACAAGTCGAAAAATGTCTTTATAAGTTAATCTTAAATTTGAGTTTATGTAATAATATCGGGGACCGAGCTTTGCTCTGGAGTACAAAAGCATAAAAAATTTATTACGAAAGAAGAAATTATAGTAACATTCATACAGAAATGTTCTATCTAATCACAGCAAATTGAGATTAATTTCCAGAAGAATGCAAAAATTTCCCTCACAAAGACCCAGTTGCACAAAAGCCGGTTCAATTTTAATCCTGTTTAACTTATCGTAAACCAAATCAGAGAAGACCATTTCAAAAAGATGGATCTACTGGAATTAATTAGGATTGAAAATAACACGGCTTTTTTGCAACCGGCTCTAAGTACCTGATTTAATGATTACAAAAGTTCAACAGCTGAGTCATAATTTTGACTCAGTCCCACACACATGAACTCGCTCACTCACTTCCATCAGAGGACGAAATAATTATTATCAGCTGTTTTCCCAAGGATGAATAATAATTATCCTTTTAATGTCCTTCAGCGAGTTTTCCCAGGGATGAGACCTAGTGCAATCGAATCTTTATATTATAAACCTACTATGTTCTGAATTTAGTGAGAATCGTTAGAGCCATTTTCGAGATCCGGTGAAATACAAACATATAAACATCCAAACATATAAACAGAAGTTGCTCGTTTAATAGTATAGGATTATAACTTAATATCATCATAGAGAAACAATAGCGAAGTAGATATCCCATGGTATAGGGCGTTTATGTCGCAACTTTTACTGTTATCTCAAGCCGATAGTCCATGTATTTCTTTCCCGTGAAGCTTTATGGCGCTGGTAGTCTCTCATATTGTGCCGTTCATACACTTTTACCCGGTCAAAACAGTAAAATTCGACAATAATCGACAGTAATCGGCTTGAGATGACAGTAAAAGTTGCGACATAAACGCCCTATAACATGGAATATCAACTTACGCTATTGTTTCTCTATGATATCATTCACTGGTTATTTCTAACACAATCATTGAGGTAATCATCAAAGCTGACAATCCTATCTCATCACAACAGAGATGTATCCTCATCATTTAATAAAAATTGAGCCATAATGTTTTGCTACTTACAAACACTATGTGAATATATAGGCTACTTGATCCGTTTGTTTACTTCTACAACAATTATCATTCAGTCTTCTAAAAGGGAAATTATAAATATGTGGTCACATGATTGTTTAAAGCTGAGGAGAATTACAGGCATTTTTGCATTCTACAGCCTTGGAATCAAATACTGTATACGCAAGTGTGATTTTAGCCGTTGAATACATGCTTTCTATTATTATTGTCTAAACTCCATGTACAACTATAACGTTGTTATTATTTGTTTTTCAGATTGCAGACATGATCCGCCATGTTATCGACTGCCACACCATGCCCATTCCAGCTGTGCTCGAGATTCCATCCAAGGATCATCCTTATGACGCAAGTAAAGATTCTATTCTACGAAGAGCAAAGGTAAGATTAAGAATCTTCTCAACTATGTACAACATACTGTTATATAATTGAAAGCAATAACGCTAATAACACTGATCAATGTACCCCGCATTGAGATCTCGTAAACCTCACACAGGTTATGTGTTAAAATTCGATAAACTTGGACAACATTGAGAGTTTATGGTGTCAATTTTTATCACAGTGAGATTCGCGCAGTAATTCACTCACTATAGCAACAACTGGTGTTTTAAACACACAAAAACATACTAATATAAATCTAAATATTTAATCCAGTCTCTTGAATTGTCGGTTGAGTGGCCAGTTAAGCCTTGGTGGTCCAACTATTTTTTGTAAATTAAATTCATTAATGTAGTTTTAATTTATTAATTAGAGAACTTCAATAACATTCATGTTCTAATTAAGGATTAATTCAAGATAGACTGATCCTCAATGCATATTCAACCTTTATTATAATTAGTTTTTCATCTTTAAAAATGATGTTACAATTGAGTATAGCAGCATAGTTGAATGATTATAAATTATCAACTTTATTTATAATTATTGCAATATGTAACTCAGTATACAGGGTGTTTACGAACTCCCTACCAATACTCTAAGGCATTGTTCCTGGGTAAAAAACATAACTAAATATCATATTTAAATTGTCCGGAAGTCTTCAGTTACTCACACAGCGGCCATTTTACTTTTTTCACTTATTTTTTTTTTTCTAGTTAATGGTTGATCATACGAAATTGAAACTTTGCACAATCATTTATGACAACTAGACAAAGCTACAAAAAAATTATGATAATTTTACAAATTCATTAAAACAAAATGGCGGCCATTTAAAATTGTGTTCCTTAAATAACTCAGAAACCGTTGGTTTTACAAAGACTTTACTAGAATAAGTTGTTTTAGTAAATTTAATTACTTATCGATTGGTAACTGATTTTTTAAGATTGGACCAATATTAACTGAGGTATGTCAGTTTTGGTGGTAGATGACCACTGAAATTTGTTGCAATGCAAACCAAGGCATGCTGATAGAGTCGCCTCAATAATACAACAATCTCTATTTGCATTGAAGTTAATAGCCATGAAATTTGACCATAGCCATGAAGATAACCACTGAAATTTGTTGCAATGCAAACCAAGGCATGCTGATAGAGTCGCCTCAATAATAAAACAATCTCTATTTGCATTAAAGTTAATAGTAAGCGATTTTAGGTCATTTCAAACAATAAAATAACGTTACATAACACTCCAAAGGTGGGTCACCAACCACTAAAGCTGTCGTATCTCAGTTAATATTAGTCAAATCTTAAAGAATCTGGTACCAATCGATAGACAATTAAATTTACTAAAACAAGTTATCATAGTAAAGTTTTTGTAAAACCAACGGTTTCTGAGTTATTTAAGAAACAACATTTTAAATGACCGCCATTTTGTTTTATGAATTTGAAAAATTATCATTTTTTTGTAGCTTTGTCTAGTTATCATAAATGATTGTGCAAAGTTTCAATTTCGTATGTTTAAATATTAACTAGAAAAAAATAATAAGTGAAAAAAGCAAAATGGCCGCTATGTGAGTAACTGAAGACTTACAGACAATTTAAATATGATATTTAGATGTGTTTTTTACCCAGGAACAATGCCCTAGAGTATTGGTAGGGAGTTCTTAAACACCCTGTATAACTGATTTATAATATTATCAATTATATATTGATAGAAAGTCAACATGAAGCAATGCTGGCTGGGTCAGAAGAGTACCCAGCATTTGAATAGTTATTATAGAAATTGAACTAATATAATGTCGATCCGTTTTACAGGGAATGTTCAACCCAGAGGATGTACACTAACTGCAGAATGAATCCTCAACAAGGACAGAAAATCTATGAAAAAAATATAATAGTTATTTCGTGATAGGTGTTGGTTAAACCGATCAGATATTGATTGTTAATGTGTAAAGTTTTATTCAAATTTATGATTGAATCATATTTTATTATGATTTTATACGATTATTCATGCAGCAGATTAGTGCCGTAGATAGAATCATAGTAAGTATAATTATAATAACTGATGAAATGATAAATTTCAAATGTATGTCTGCTAAAGGCTATGCCCTAAAAATAAACTTCTTTTTTATCAATAATATATTATTTAAAATGCAATCTATTAAATGCTATTATTGAAATTATGCAATTAAAAATTATAGAATTCTTCAATGTTGTTTTCCATTACGAACTGCTTATTATTAAATCACTTTTTGCTATTAAAAAGTGATTTAAAAATAATTTTCTAGTTTCATTGATTTAAAGTTTCTGGTTAAGTGACTCAATTCAAGCACAATGGCTGCATTTACTCATACTTATTAATTTATTAATCATTCGTATCAACGTATTAAAGGTGAGCAAGTCTCATATAAATATAACTTACACATAAACATAAAGACTTTCAAAAAGTATTCATTTGCTATTACAATAACTATTACCTATTAGTTCAAGAAGTACAATAAATAAATAAATAGTTATCCCAAAAGTATTGAAATCTATTCTGTCTTGTTTTTACAAAATATTGGATTACGTATGAAAAAATATTTGAAATAATAAAAGTTCTGCAGCTAATCATTGGCAATAGATCAGTTCTGTTTCTAGATATAAATTTGTTATTGGATGTACTTGAGATTAGTATTAGCAATTATATAAATGTCAGTACATTATAATCCAACTTATCCAACTGTAAAATAATTGGACTGTTGTTTAAATATTTGAAGTATCATCATTCCAATATTGTGTGTTAATTATAAACATTATTTCATGCAGAACATGTAAATAAAATAAAAGTTATTAAAAATTCAAGGAGATGACCAACATGTTGTTTTTATTCACCTCTTGTCTATTACTAGAAAAGTTTATTATATTTACTGAATCATCTTTAAAGAGGTAAGTTTGAAAGAAACATATTACGGTATTGAAGCTGAGAATGAATGTAGCATAAATGTACCTAACTCAATAATTGAAGTAAGTTTTGAACTAAATACCGTAACAGTTGTATGTTATCTTATTATTATTATTATTATTAATCTACACTTATAAGATAAGATTTTACCCAATGTACCTAGAATATTCTAGGTACATTGATTTTACCTATTCTTTTAGGGGTTTACTACAATCAAAATTTGACTGTAAGCAAAAATACGTATGTTATAAGTACGTTATAGATTAATTATCATAGATTGACCAGGAACTTACCTCCCCAAATTCAATACAAAAATATCTTCCCTACCATAGCTCACTTACCATGAAGCTTAGTAATAGAGTTACGGTATCTTATTTTTTATTCTACTATCATATGTTGCAAGATAACTTCATGATGAGTAGTTTTAATAACAGCTAAACTTTCTATGATTATAGACTCTACTTCCTGTAGATTCAATATCTTTCTCTCCGTTCAAAAAATATTCTTTTCAAAGAAACCAGTTGAATGAAGTTATTCTCAAAACAAAAGTAGACGACTAATATGGAAATTGATAGAATATTTCAAGACGAGAGTTCAAAAGACCTCTTTGAACCACCCAGAGAAACTTTATTAGATATATCGATTCCCTTAAAATCACGCATCAAATTACCGACAACTTGGGACAAACTGAAAGAGATCGGTGTGAGAATTACAGATCTTCGTAGGGACAGATATGAAGAGGTTCTCGATCATGTTAAGGTAATTCAAAAGTTGATTCACATGTGGATGTTATTCTTAATTTTCAAATGTCAAAAATAATATTTTATCACAGAAAACTGGGAAACTTTATATAGATAAATAAACTATATTTTAAGATATAAGATTGAATGAATACTTATAAATAAGCCAACATTTTTAAATAAATAGCCAAATAATTGGCTGCTTAGTGTAATAACAGCTATATCAGATACATACTGACAAATAAGTAAAAACTCTACATACCAGGTACGGTACTGTATTAAATAAGAATCAGTTGAAAAGTACATGAAAAATAACCAAGATTAAATTTTTAATTTTTCATTGTTTTTTGTTAGGTGAACAATGATTTAATTTCAACATTCTACTGGAACAGGTCTACTATAGCAGAGATTACATTACTTGTCTTGTACCCTACAATAGTATAAGGCCCGGCTGCACAACAGACAGTTAAATTTTAACTGTGATTAATTCCACAAGAACCAATCAGAGAAGGCGTTTTTGAAAACACGGCTTCTCTGATTGGTTCTTGTGGAATTATCGTTAATTGTTTTTGAAGGGACGGATTCAAGGATCCAAAGGTTCAAAGAACCCTACATGTCAACCGAAGCTTATTTTGTTCCCAAGTAATATGTTAGTTAGGCACACCAATACCTATAGTGAGGTCCACGTTATAATGACAGTATTTGATCAACTTTGGTTTTGCTATCCTTTTTCGACAAAGCCGGTGGTACTATCCTTTTCTAGGTCCACAACGATGCCAATTATGTTTTTTACAGTGTAGAAATATAATTAATTAATGCAGAGAATCGGCATCGCTATTCTTCTATCTTTATCCACTGCCATTATAACGTGGACACTATATGTCCTTTACAATAACCAGGGATTTTTCCCTATACTAACATTCCATTCATCACCTGGTTGCAATCCTTGTCGCAATCCAGTGTGATATGCTTGGCAGTCTCTTCAGACTGATTAGTCCTCGAGACCTACGTGAGTTCCACTCCTGGCAATTTTGTAGGTCCTTCCGCTGAGAGAGAGGACGCCAAACTGCCTCTGGGGCGCCCGGCGCCCGGCCACCCTCGACTCAGCCTCTTGACCCACATTTGTACCAGGAGTTTCACCCATCTCTGGTCTCTTGAGTTTTTCTTTGTGCCCCTCCGAAACTCTGAAGTGTCAAAAGCCTCACCTCTCCCAAGAAGTTTTGCCTGAATGGCCGCCCTTCATTGAGCAGTGGTGAGTTTTGGCCTCTCCACCCACAAACCTACGTGAGTTCCACTCCTGGCTTTTTCTTAGGTCCTTCCGCTGAGAGAGGGGACGCCAAACTGCCTATAGGGCGCCGGCGCCCGGCCAACCTCGACTCAGCCTCTTGACCCACATTTATGCCTGGAGTTTCACCCATCACTGGTCTCTTGGGTTTATCTTTTTGTTCCTCCGAAACTGCCCTAATGGGGCAGATCCCGTGGGTTTGAAGGCAAGGCAACTTCTGGAGTTGCCTTGAGGTCCATTTTAGTCGCCACCTACGACAAGCATGGATGCTGTGAGTGAATTCTGGTTTTCAACACATTCTTGAGTACGATGATCTACTCAAAGCTCCCCCAACCCACAGGGGGCTCTCGTGGAATTAACCACGCGGTTAATATTTTACCGGCTGTTGTGCGACCGGCACTTTAGAGTTGTTAATAAACAAGGAAACGCAAAAAAAGTATAAAAAAGAGCTGCAGTGATGTTTGCTAAGTAAAAGAATGAACAGCTTATTTACATTGAATTGTAAAATATAATTTATTATAATTATTTATATGTATAATATTTAGTATATTGCATTATATTTACATTAGATTGTATGATGAGGCCTTCATACTTGTCATTTTGAGAAATAAAATTTACCCTCTATAATTTGTCATTTGGACAAGTAAAATTAAGTATTCACCTTTACTTGCCATTTACTAGTAAAATTAACGAAACTTCTACAACTGTATTCAAGTCTAAACAAGGCTTGTGTGACAATACGAATATGCAATAATAAAATCAATGGAGTTAAATTCACGTTCAGATAAAACTGGAAGGCACATTTCATTTCAGTCTATTTTTTCAAGTACGGTACTTAAGATTTCAAAGAATTACTTTATGAGTTTTTTCTAAACTTTTAGAGAGTTTACTACCTAGAAGAACCACTGTTCCAATCGTTGAACATAATGGAAGACGAAGAATCATTCAACGCACTACATGAACACACTAAAACATACATTAAAGATAATCAGTCATTAATAGCACTAAAGGAGGACACAAATGAAATAGTTGGTGTTCTCATATCAAGAGTTTTTGATTCCCTCGCGATGAAAACATTTGCTAGAATGGCTGTAAGTACTCACGCTACTTCAAAAAATTAATGGACATTTGATTGAATATAAACTGCATGATATCAGCCTATTAACTTGTAGCTTGAAATCCAGATTAATTTTCTACTTGAAATATATACATTATAAAGACCTATTTAGTAACAAAATAAAGACCAAAATTTGAATGTAAACCTACATTAGTACAAACTCCCACCGTAGTTTGGAGATGTTCAACTGAAAAAAGATAATATGCAAAACCTAAAAGTCAAACTTCAATACTTTCTGTCATCAATCAGGGCTTGTTTTACTAAGTATGCATTTCAATTACCTCATTATAATAATTTATGCATTATTTACCGATGTTATTGATTAACAATATTGTATGCGCAGATATACAAAGGTGAGAGTTTTAAAACTTTGCAACGCCTAATGAATCATTTTCTAAGATACGCTGACTTGAAGAAAATGTATGGTACAGATGTGTGGAATTGCATTTATTTGTGTTCAGTTGAACCAGCCTTCAGGAGGATGGGTGAGTTCTTCATTAAATTTTCTTAACATTCCTAAAAATCCATGTAAATAAATATTCGCTATTATTATGCTATTTGTTATGTGTGGAGTCCATAATTACGAGAAGGTTCCACTTTACCACTTAGCCTGAATATAAATAATTTAAGCCATTAGTGAGCCCCACATACTGCTTATACTCTAGCCGGGACCGACAATTTAACGTGTTCATCCAATTAATCTACTTAAAGTTAATCTCAATTAATCTAATACCATTCATAACGTCTCATTGAATCCCAAAAACTGATCCGCTAAGTGTACGTAATTTATTAAATTGTCAACTTACTATACACATAACTTTCCTGTTCATACTTTAATAAAATTTATTCCACGGTATTACTTGGTATTCTATCTATAATATAAAAACTTAAAAATGTATTCCCAATTAGCTCAGTCAACGAAGTTTTATAGAGGGAAAAGTTTGGAAGACAATTTTTGACCCCGAAATTCTGTTTAGGGTAGTAAGGAGGTAAACATATCAAAAGTCCCCACCCCTACCCCCTGTGCTAAGGGGGTGGGGGTGGTTCAAATGTACCATTTTTTGGTTTCTCGCATATAACTCGAAAATATTATGCATTTTACAGAGATGACTATTCTATAAGAAATTAAAGCTTTACATAATTTCTCTTTTCTGTATAGGGCTACTTGTAATATAAATAGAATAATAATAGAAGAAATATAAAAAATCTCAGTACTCTTTTTGAATTATTTAATCATAATATGTTTCAACATTAATGCCATTTTAAAGATTTTTACTTTCCTTGCCCTGCTACCATAGGTAAGGAAAGTATTGCTTTCCAAAAAAATTAAGGTACTCCAATTTCAAGTTTTCTATACGTTTCAAGGTCCCCTGAGTCCAAAAATATGATTTTTGGGTGTTGGTCTGTGTGTGTGTGTGTGTGTGTGTGTGTGTGTGTGTGTGTGTGTGTGTGTGTGTGTGTGTGTGTGTGTGTGTGTGTGTGTGTGTGTGTGGTGTGTGTGTGTGTGTGTGTGTGTGTGTGTGTGTGTGTGTGTGTGTGTGTGTGTGTGTGTGTATGTGTGCGTGTGTGTGTGTGTGTTGTGTGTGTGTGTGTGTGTATGTGTGTGTGTGTGTGTATGTGTGTATGTCTGTGAACACGATAACTCCATTCCTAATTAACCGATTGACTTGAAATTTTAAACTTAAGTTTCTTTTACCATGAGGACCCGACAATAAGAAATTCAATAAAATTCAATTCAAGATGGCGGAAAAAATGGCGGATAATTACTAAAAAACCATGTTTTTCACGATTTTCTCGAAAACGGCTCTAACGATTTTCATTAAATTTATACCATGGATAGCTATTTATAAGCCCTATCAACTGACATGAGTCTCATTTCTGGGAAAATTGCAGGAGCTGCGTAATATTCTCAAGAAAAATGGCGGATAATTACTAAAAAACCATGTTTTTCACGGTTTTCTCGAAAACGGCTCTAACGATTTTCTTAAAATTTATACCATTGATAGCTATTTATAAGCCCTATCAACTGACATGAGTTAATTTCTAGGAAAATAGCAGGAGCTGTGTAATATTCTTGAGAAAAATGGCGGATAATTACTGAAAAACCATGTTTTTCACGATTTTCTCAAAAATTACTCGACTGATTTATTTCAAATTCATACTCTGTATAGTTATTTATCAGCTCCATCAACTGGCATGAGTCTCCTTTCTGGGAAACTAATGGGGGGTTCACCCCATCCTTGAGAAATGGACTTTGTAACCTCCTTCTCGTGCATGAGGTAGGTGAGTAGTCTATAAAAATAACACATAGTCGAGATATTTCATCTGTAGAACAGCTGTTTTGACGACTTTTAAAAATCATCGGATTTCACAATTTACACAAAGGAAAAAGTACTCTGAAAACAATCATATACACACAACGTTAGTAGACAGAAGGTTGATCACTCACTGATCTAAGATTCGAAGTGGTGGGGGGAATTCCAGCGTGACGTCACATGTAGTTAAAAAGTGATAGAGTAACCACACTGAGCATACAGTTTATTCACTGTATCTTCAAATACATCGTCGTTTAATCACCTCAAGATTGACCTAGAACTTAAAAATTCTCCATTAATAGCGTTAAAAAGTTAATAGCGAATTAATCACCGATTCTAATGATGTTGTTTAATATTTCAAGTTCATTCAACTTGTATGAATAGAATGAAGTTGAAAGTTTTTCAAGAATCTAAACACGTGACACGAAAAAGTTAATAAGCTGGATAAGCGTTAGTAGACAACGTTATACTATTATAATTTCAGATTAATCCATAAAAAATCTCGATGAACCAATGCATTGCAATAAAACAATAAACCGATCCCGATAAATCCAATGAATTTCATTCATATAAATGCACTGAACAGATGCCGGTATCGAGCACATGTTCTACGAGAATCAAAATATCTCATCCCCGAAATTCACAAGCTGATGTATAGCCAAACTACAAACAAAATATAAACACGACCTAGAAGATAAAGAAACCTTAAGGGAAGGTTAGGAGGTGGGTTTTTTGCTTTTATATTGCAAAATGCTTGTATTATTCAAATGTTTTGATAATTATTGTAAAGCAGAAACAGAAAGCTTACATGTCAGAAAATGTTTGTGTTATATAATTTGACTATAGGTAACCGTATGATTTTCAAGAATGCGATATTCTGCCTACTCTGTACTACAGCCTACGTCACGGCTGCAGTTCCCCCACTCCAATTGCATTTCAACTAAAATACTATAGATGAGTGACCAAACTTCTGTCTACTAACTTTGATATACACACATATACAGTAGTCTGATCGTAGTTTCAAATAATTATGTTGCCGCCAATCGTCATAATGTTATTTCTCTAAATTATTGTCGTTTAAGAATGAGGCTCACAGTTCAATGAGCAAGGAAAGTTGTGTGAGTGTACCACACCAGATTTTTTATTTTTCTTTCTATTTACTTACATAATTTCCTACAATATTGATTTAACAACTTTTTCTATATCATTCTCACTTTTCGAGATATCCTCTCTGAAAGATGTGACATTTTTGAAAAAAAACACATTTTCCTTCAATTTTTTGCTATTCAATATTGTAGAGAATTTATCAAGCTTCATTTTTGAACAGTTAGTCATGTCGGTTGAGCGCATTTTTCTCAAGATATGAGCGTGTAAGCAAAACATTGAAAAATGCAATTTTTAAACCACATTCATCCCTGTAGCACAAGGTGTAGGGATGGGGACTTTTGATAAGTTCACCTCTCAACTGGTCCCAACAATGCTGTGAAGTCAAAAATTTTGTTCAAAACATTCTCTCCAAATTCCTTTGTCAATTGGTCAATTTTTGCATAACTGAGGATCTCACACTCAACACTGAAGCAGCTGCAACAGTAGTGGGGATGTGCGTAAACTTGTGAAATCATACATCAAATTGAAGAGAATTTGATGCTCTATAAGCTCATGATCAGCATAGATTTTTCTCATCGACATTCAAAAAGTTATAAGAGCAAAAATAGCAAAAAATTGAAGGAAAATGTGTTGTTTTTTTCAAAAATGTCACATCTTTTAGAGCGGATATCTCGAGAAGTGAGAGAGATATAGAAAAATTTGTTAAATTAATATTGTAGAAAATTATGTAAGCTTTAATTTCTTATAGAATAGTCATGTCTGTAAAATGCATAATTTTCGAGTTATATCATAGCCACCTCTAATACAGTATTATGAGGTATTAGAGGTGGCTATGATATAACTTGAAAATTATGCATTTTACAGACATGACTATTCTATAAGAAAAACCAATATGCGAGAAACCAAAAAATGGTACCTTTGAACCACCCCCATCCCCTTAGCACAGGGGGTAGGGGTGGGAACTTTTGATATGTTTACCTCCTTACTACCCTAAACAGAGCTGCGGGGTCAAAAATTGTCTTCCAAACTTTTCCCTCTATACCCTTTTTTGAGCATTCATTGCCTGGACTAAATCACAATGTGTAACTATTTCGAAAAATGGACCAACACAGTCTGAGATTGTGATTAAGCTTAACCTTGAACTGAAGATATAATACCCGTGGACCCTGATATTAAAATCATGAGTGTTATAAGAATACAACCTTTTTAGTAGAGAAGACAATCCATTGTGTTTTTATTAAGTCTGAGATTGTCTATTTAACATTCTTTCTTGTTCATTTTTTCAAAAGACTTTGATGGAGAAACTGAGTTATTGGTTATGAACAACAACATGTCTCAAAAATCCACTAGTTGCGAAATAGTTATTTGTGCAACTAGTGCGCAAAGTGACAGTTCAAGTTTTAAGTGACATTTAGTTTTTCCTACAGTTTTTACCATTGAATATGATAAGTGGGTAATTATGGGTAAAATTGCCTGAAATGCATCAAATGTATATCTGTGTAATTTTATTATTAATAAATAAAATAGAATGTAGTATGTGTGTTTGAATGGCGGCTGTGTGCTGTCAACTGCTGTCATCCACTGTTGTCAACCACCTCAAGACTCTTATAACGTGCACCACAGTCACAGTTACCAACTTAATTATGATTTTGCTGCACTGGTGCTCCATATAACCCACCAACTATTTTGCGTTGCCATGTTGCAAATCTGGAGTGCAGGAAAAATTTTTCCTGCACTAGAGCGGAAAAGTGATTCTTTGTGTTCTGTAATCAGTGCAGCAATGGCCACTTTTCAACTTAACTGTAGGAAAAAATAATTGTTTACTTCTATTACCTTCTACTAGTTCATTATTTATTAAATCTATGAATCTTCAAAACTAACATTGTTCTGAAACAATGAAGCAAAGCAAAGGGCAAACTGAGTTATTCTATTTAATTTATAACCACAACATTTCTCAAAAACTTACAAACTATTTCTAAGTACGTGGAACTATTTCCACTTCATTTTCCATCCTTAGGTATTGGAGACGCTCTGTTCCAAGCAGCTATTGAGCAGACAAAGAAGTTCAAAATTGATGTAATAGGCGGCATTTTCACCAGCTACCCACAGCAGATGCTGGCGAAGAAAAAAGCATTCGAAACCTTGCTGGAAGTAAAGTATTTGGAATGGACAGAGGACAAAAAAGTGGTGTTCAAAAATACAGGCGAAGACAGCAAGGCAATGTTTTTGGCAAAATGTGTTGCGGACAGGTCGCAGGCAACTGTGCAAGATTTGAATGAAGACGACGTTGAGTCCAACGTTTGTTCACCGGAGCATTTTGAAAAATATTTGTAAATAATACTGTTCAAAGATTGTTTTTTTTAATAAATCAAGAAACATCCCTGATTTGGTATATTTGTATGCGAAAAAACCTTGGAGAACGTTTTAAACGATATGGTCTGTTTTTCATATTAAAAATATTATTTGTTCTCCAATGAACGAAAAATCTGGTGAGGCTCACTCACATTACTTTCCTTTCCATGATGATAGTTTTCGCATAGCTTTCTGCAATAATATTCATTGCATATTATTTTACAAATCTCATTCAATTGTTGAAAGATAACAGGTTTTGAACCAAGAACTACTGAATTTCAACATATTGTGTCAACTTTAATCAAAGTTTGTTTCCATTATCAATCCAATAAATGGATAAATAAATTGCAATTGATTTCTAAGAGAGTAACAAGAGGATTTAAATCCATACCCATTAAATTTCAATAAATAGGGTCCAAAATGTAATAACTTAAACTATCCAATCGACAGTCTTTAAATGAGCTCAGAAGTGAGGTGAAATTGATCAGGTGCGACTTGGAAACTCTGACACCAGATCTGAGCCAGCCAGGTTACTCGACATTACCATAATTAATCACTTTTGGATATTGGACCTTAAATACAAATACATACCAAACAGGTAGTTTGATAACATAGTACCGTACCGAACAGGGTTAATAGGAAAGAGGAAAAAATTATGGGATGATGAGAAATAAAATAAAAATAAGATAATGAAACAAACATAACTATTTATGAGCTATAACTATGGCCTCTTAAAATTCATAGCATAACAGTTAACAATAACATTACCGTACTCGATAAACACTACAATTTAAAAATAAGGTCCGGTTTTACGTACGCCTATCAAATTTAACCGTCGATTAATGACGTCATGGTCATTAGATTCGTTCGTTGGTTCTCGTGGCGTTAGTTCAGTTAGATGACGTTATTTGATCACAGTTAAATTGTATAGTTGTACGTGCGACGAGGAATAAGAGAGAAAAATTATCGATTAATCAGTTAGAGGTATTTTGTTGTGGTAGGCTGAAGGATGCTCCGGTGAGGCATTGAAATATTCCTGAACGGTTGGGTATTTACCCCCTCCGACATTATCTACAAGCTCTATGAATTTAATGTTGAGTTTGCTAACCATCCATTTGTGGCCTGAAATAGAAATTAGTGTCTCAAAAATGCAAAACCACTTTGAAAGTAATGAATAAAAAAATGTGTTCAATAACTTGAAAATTACGTTACAAGTCAAAACATATTGTGAGAAAAAATAAAGTTAAAAAAATGGTATGCTACTTTGAGTTTTTATGTAAAATGTCGTCAAAATTAATAAAAAATCCTTAATCCTCTTCTCATTGTATTGGTTACTGGATCTAGCTGGATTTTGAATGTACCTATTCCCCTAGAATTCTTTTAAGTTTTTAGTCTTCTTGTTTCATACCATAAGTGTATAGTCTTCAAGATTGAACTGTTCTTAATATTATAATATAAATTTCAAGTATTCTTGTTCCATACCTTGAGTGCAGTCTTTATGATGTAATTATGTTCTCAATTATCTGTATTTTAAATATAAGGCTAAATTAAACATTACACATTGTAATTTAGAATATGGTACTCACTTTTTGGCCAAGTTTTCATAGCAGGATGTTTCTCAAAAAGAGCATTTTGTCCAAATTTCCATTCGTCTGAGTCTTTCTCAAGCTTGAATTGAAGAAAAATGAAGTATAATTTAATAAATGAAATTTCAGAATAAAAAAAAACTTGTACAAGTATGAAACAGTAATGAATTGATTGACAATTACATTGTATTTAGTACGAGGTCTCAAAATACAGTAGATATATTTGGAACAATGCACGATGAGAAAAGAAATATTAATTTGTTCACTTTTGTACTTTAGAAACCAACATTATACGAAATAGCTAAATTCTGTAAATAACATTGTAATCTAGAGCATTTTTATTTATTTTTTAAGACAAACATTTTATTTTTTTCAAGATGAATCTTTTATTCTATGACAACTATTTTTTGAAAAACATGCAACCTTCATTACTTGTTTCTCAATTTTATATTTTGCTGGAATTATGATTCACATCAGGTAATGTCGTGTATATATACGCATGGATTTTTATTTTAACGATAGCTCAAGTATATTTATGGTTCCAACACATATGTCAGTCAGGTCAATGAACTATGCTTCTTCAAATTATAGATCAAAAATTACTATAAATAAATTGAAACGATAAATTATAACAATAAATAACTATACTCACAAACTCGAAATCGCCAGTCAAGATCACCTGAGGACATCTTGGATCTTCGGGATCCAGATTTCTAACATCACAGAATGCTCCTTGAGCAAGCGATACGGTGATGGAACTTCTCACGTCAGTCTGAAGCAAACCAATAAGTATTTGAGATTCTTGGTAAAACATTATGGTTCATGACTTGGAATTACGGCTAGAGCACATGATTCAACTTGTGCTAGATGAGCCACACTAAGGATTTCACAAACAGTATTTTTTTACATTTTGCTCAAGATTTTCAAAAATGTTTTGCAAACTAGGCTATATACTTGGGAAATACATGAAAGTCATACTAGAGAAAGAAAAATTATTATTGAAGATTGATTACTATAAGTGTGCTTTTGTATATAATTATATGCCGTGTAAATATAATACATTTTTTTGTAATTTCGATTAGTAGTTTTATGGGTAACAGATTTAGATGCTAGAATAAAAGTGATAGTTATACCATAGAATAATATAGGTACCGAACTAAAAAACATAGGGTTCTCTATCCTTATTCTATGGTTATACAAGAAGTAGAATCTAGCAACATTCATGTCAGTCACTTTCCCACACAGATGGATGTCAAATTAATAAGTTGAATTTTAACTTTCAATTAAGCTGACGAAAATCATATGATAAGCAAAGATCAAGAAGAACCTGAATTACTCAATTCAATGAATAAATAATGTTCTCAATGAATAATATAGGAGAGTAAAATATTTCCAATACATTATTTTTCTTTCTATTTATATTACAAGTAGCCCAATACAGGATTTTTATTTTAAATTATGTTGCTTATACTTTAGCATTACATTAGGATACAATATGTGAAACCATATTCAAATACTAATAGTGAGCCGCCATAATTATCAATACTACTAATTACAAATAGAATAATGAACAAGTCACCTTCAAATCTCTGGCTCCTCCATCTTCAAATGTCGTGTAGATATAAGGAATTCCACTGCTGTTGCTGAAAGGTCCATCGGAAAAAGAGTAAACTCTGGATACTGGGTAACCCTTAGTGACGTCATCCTGATGTGATACATGTGACAAAGAGCACCAATCTACAAAGAAAAAAGGTAATCAAATTTGAATAGGTTCTACAGCTATTTTGTCTTCTTCGCTGTGAAAATCTTATGATAGGCCCAGTTGCACAAAAGCCTTTTTAATTTTATGATTCAATGCCACACTCGAACGTAAAACCAATCAGAGAAGGTTTTTTTTAGAGAAGTCTTCTCTGATTGAGTCTGGTAGAATCTAATCATGATTAACATTTAACAGGCTTTTGTGCAACCGGACCTTATCAGATGACTATTGAAGTTTTTATGGCATAGTCAAAATTGTATATTTTGTAATGTGAATTTTTGAAATATATTTAAAAGTGTATAAGTTGAAAGAGAGTGATAGCTAACAGCAAAAACGTGAGAACAGATTCAACATTCCTAGCTTGTATATGGAAGGAGTGGATTAGATGCTGGCTTTGTAATTCAGAGGCCCGGGTTCAAATCCCAGCCCGGGCAAGATATTTATCTCGGGCCACTCCCGTGTTTTGGGATGCACTTGTTAAGACGTCGGTCCCGGCTGCCTAAAAAGCAGTCGTTAGGTCATGTCAGAGGCCTTGAAATATTGATCAGTTGCGACCTCAAAACTCTGACACCAGACCTGAGCCAGCCAGGTTACTCGATATTATTATTAGCTAGATTAGAAGGAATGAAAGAGGTCAATATGTATAATTTATTTTTTAGTTCAATTTAGTATTTAAAAAAAATGTTGAATAAAAATCAGTTTGTAAGAAGAATGCAAGCTTTTGAAAAATGTTATAACATAACATAACATAGGCTACATTGTATTGAGCCCACCAGAGATGAAATTAATTCTGTTTGGAAAACATTACTGTGAGCTAATGTGAGTATAGGTGTGGTATCAGGGTTATTGAGCTACATAGTGATTACCACTCTGCATTGATGTACACTTTTTCAATATCCGGCTCATCAATGGTGAGTGATGTATCACTTTGTTGGCAAGGAGATTGAATTTTCAGATCGAGATATTTATATGAGAATACTGAATCATTTTAGAGATGCTGTGGCCTGTACCCCCCGCGGGGTATATACAGAGTCCAGGTGACAACGGATTTAATTTTCAGGTGAAACCGGAAAATTTTCAACTATTTTGAGGAGAGATCCAACAACTTCTTTCCTAAAAATTTTTAATTTATAACCAATTCTGGGAAATCAATTATCTCAACAATTCTTGTTTTTGATAAAGTCAAATTATATATTTATGAACTCACCAGAATTTCGAACGATGTATCGGGCATACTGAGCAGCTTTGTCTACAGGTGGTGGAGGAGGAATGTCATCATGGTCTATGCTGCTAATGATAAATGGAGTATTTGCTTGCACTCCAGCATTAACTAGAAGCACGAATGAAAGTAGATACAGCATTTTCGTTTATCTGGAAAATATTCAACAAAAATAAATGGTTAACTGAATATTTTGTAGAGATAATTCTAATCAATATTATTTTATTCGAATTTTAAATGTACGGCATTTTTAAATATGAAAAAATATAAAATAATTTTAATGGCTTTAGCCCTAAAGTTATGTTTACACTATGTAGCTGGAGAGCTATATAGCTCTGCTTTATAATAAGATTCAAGATTTGTTTATTGTCAGAACATTAAAAACAATAATGCAAGACATCATCAAAAGCATACAAGCAATCACAAATTCAAAAATATATTACAGGTCATAAAATTACATATCACATTATCAAGTATTTCAAACTGTAAGAATAGAAGTCAATTAAAACAAATTTAACATCAATATATCACACAGGTCATAAAAATTACATCACATTATACATTAGATTAAGTCATACTGTAAGGACAACAGTCAATTAAAATATTTTTCTCACAAATTTTGAACTGTCTAATCTCAAGCTCTTTTATTTCAACTGGTAACTTATTGTACATTCTTTTTCCAAACTCAAAAAAACTATTCAACATAATGTGGAAATACTCAAGATAGCCTACCAATATTTAATAATGTTAAGTTAGCAAGTAAGCAAATGAATTATTGGTTCTTTTTTCTTAAAATGAATAATTTTCTAACCAGTCCACTAGGTATACTCACATCTAAAACATGGATAAAAAAGGCTCCAAGGATTCCTAAAAGGAATCATGTGAGAAAAGAAAATCTGAAATATAAAAATAGAGCTGGGGAGTATAGCTAACAATGATAACGCATAGGCAAAAGGTAGTTAATTTTTCAGTAAAAGTATAGCAAAAGAGAATTTTAAGTAATCAAGACTCACATAAAATCCTCAACTTGGTTTATCCAAGCGGGTAGATTGATACTGTCCAATTGTATTAATTAATTTATTTACATAAAACTTACTTTGATGGAGTTTTAAGACTTTTCAACCTGCTGAATCTAAATGACTACGGTACCGTATCTAAATTTAAACAATTTAAAAGATCTGTAGTTAGGTAAGTCACTAGCAACTCAACATAATTTCGACTTTCATTGTATGCAAATTATTTTACAAACAATGGGTTCTCACAAATTGATTCATAAACAGATTTTACATCATCATATTCTATTTCTGATGCTATTAAAAAAGTGTAGGCATAGAGTAATAATTTTTATTATGATAGACAATATTTCAACTTACCTATTTTCACAGATAATTTTTGTCTTTGCTATTACACAATGTTTAGAAAATACAAAAACAAAAAAAGACTATAAACACAAAAGATAATTGTTATTACAATTACAATGATCAATAATGACGCTTAAAATTGATTGTCATTGTCAGTAGCAAGAAGCAATAGCAAGTTGAAAACTTTCCAGGGCGAGTTTTTGTTTACATCGTCGGCTGCGTATTTGTCAAAGTTGAAAACTAATCAGCTGATCAAAATCAGTTGTTTTGATGTTCGAAATGGTGTACTCATAACAGCTGTACTCAGATTCATGATGTCACAAGTCACACTCACTCTCACAATAAGAATAAATTTTGTCATCACTCTTTCAATACAATAATAATAATTTCAGCCAGTTTAGTTTAGAAGTAAATACAGTAGTTTTTAATTTTGTAAGATTTCCATTGGAGTAACTTTGCTGGATCAAATGTTCATTCGAAAAACTGATTCAAACAATCAGAAATTGGGTTATATTTTTGTTTTTTTAAATTGTATTTTACCCAAGACATAACCTAAGTCAACGTCATAGAACAACTATCAAACTTTTACGTAAGTATCAATAAATTATCTAAAGAATTTGCTAAATTTAAGATAATGCATTCCGTAGAACAGCTTCTATATCAATAATTAAAAGGCTGTTTTTCTCATAACTTTTATGGATTAATTGTACAATATACATTTTTACTATGATTGCCCAACACTCTTGTTGAAATTAACAAAGTTTATTAGTTTATAATATTATATTCAATTGAATGCTAAACTTTATTATTTAACCATTGGCATTTCTATAATATTATCGCCATAATTATCAGCTTTGTAACTTGTAAGTTTTGTTTTATCTTATGTTCTGTAAATTAAACTTGATAATTGGTCAAACAAAGTAATGACATTCTAATTTATGTAGTTTTTATAGCAAATACAATTTCACAAAGCCACTAGAATGTAGAAAAATTCTTTATTCATCCATACAATAAGTATACAATATCAATGCATTTAATTAAATGTATCATTTTCTTTACATATTCTACAAAAGTAATAGCCTACTATTGCAGCTGCATTTAAAATTGAATGGCTGCTAATATCACTATGTATTATTTTTATTTCACCGAGCTCTAAATTGAATACAGGTTTCTTGTTTTATCTAATCAAAATAAGTTAAATTTTAGAATCAGTATTTAATCATAATAAGGTTTTATACCAAGCTAAACTTTGCGTTCTTGTCCGTTAAAATAAATTAGTACTATTGATTAACATTTTACTTATTTGGCAGTATGGAAAGCCCCGGCTTGGATGATGTGGTTCTCGACAAGCTAGTCGATTTGCTAGAAGATGGCGGGCTAAAAATATTCAGAGGCGAGACAAAACTGACGCTACCAGTATGCGTGTTGCAGCGCATCAACGCGGCACTCCACCAGACCGATTCCAGCTCAGAACCGATCAAAGAACGTCTCCAGTTCCTCCAGGAATTCGTCAGCAGAACGCCCAAGCTGAAAGTGACCCGTTCAAAGGGACTGACAGCCACAGTTGACATCACGAGATTCGTGAATGTCCGTTACTTGGAAATGGAGCAGATTCCGATACATTTGGTGAAAGGTCTGCAGGCATTAAGACCCCAACTGGAGGCTCTGGTTTGTCACGGATGTTCGGCCGGATATGAGGGCCATTCAGCCACAGATGAGGCGAATTCTTCGGACAGTCTGTTTCAGTGGAACGGCGGCGGATTTCAGTGTTTGGTTGAGGATAGTGGATCAAACTCACTCGACATTGAAGAAGTAAGTATCATTCGTAAAATGCTAAAATTTTCTAGCTTCATAGTGATGCAGCTGTTATGACCAATGATGATACCGACATGAGCTCTAGGCTTTTACATGGGATCTCATCAGTCGGCTCTTACCGCATAACACACGCTGTTTGTTTGCTCCACAGTTGCGATATTGTATGGTTGCTTGGGGAGCTGAACCCCAAAATGAGTATTAAGGGTCCTACACACTTACGGATTTGGCCTGGTTCGGCTCGGCTCGTTCGCAAAACGTGAGTGTGTAGGCGATATTCTTCCGAGTCGAGCCAGGCCAAATCTGTCCAGGGCTATTGGCGCGGCTTGACTTGGCTCGGCTCGGGAGAAAATTTGTAGTGTATAGGCTCTTCCAGCTGGGCGCATGTAGTATAGAAATCTAAATCTCCTAAAAATAGAGATTTTGATTTCAGCTTCCTCGAATTAATAAAATGGTTCGCGGGAACTCAGAAATAGTTAAAGATAAAAACTCTGTGAGTACTTGAATGTTATTAATGAAGAATTCTATTTCTATAAATACATTTTTATTTTATTAGGTGATAATGGGAGAAGTTTTCTGATTTCATATTTGGATTAATCTTTTCAAAGTTTTAAAATGTTGATGTTTAAACGTTCAAGATTTTATAAACTTCTAAAAAACTGTTCCTTTGTGAGCAGAAGAATTATTATCCTATTAACCTAGTTGGTTTTTATTATGATAATGGAAAGCTATATTAAAAACAGTCATAACTCCCTTGTTTTTGGGTATTTTCGAAAATGGGACACCTGGTATTAAGAATGTGGGGTCGCTGAATCCAAATATGAAATAGAAATTCCTCCATCTCCATTATTGGATGATTTAGATTTAGGTGGAGAGAATAAACTCGAAAAGTACGGCTAGCGGGATTCGCGTTGCTCACAAGTGTGTATTGATTTTGCACCGAGCCTTTTCAAGGACATAGGCGAAATCCGTAAGTGTGTAGGGCCCTTCAAGACTAGCCTACATAATGTAGACGATCAGAACAATTTTTCACGCAAATCGAATCGAGCATACAAGCCCATAGTATAGATCAGAGTATTACAAAAATTCAAATTTTGGAGTTGGTTCACTCTGGCATCAGACCCTCCATTTGTTGAAAAAAAATCAATTTACGGTTGAATCAATCTTCATTCTGGAAGCCTTAACACTGGCAAAACGTTTAAAACCATACATGTAATGCAACCAACCTAACTTTAACACAAGAAACAAGAATAATATAAATCTTTCTAAACATCGATTTAGAAAATATAACCTAGTATCTTCTCTGCAGTGGGATACATATAGGGTCGCGGTTCTGCAACCTAATCCCACCTCATCTCTAATCTATAGAAAGTAAAAGAGTGTGTCTAGGCCTATTACAAGATTGTAACAGTATCGGTTAGAAAACTCATTAGATGCAGTTTTGAAATACAGTAAATTGAAGAGCACACATTCCAACATTTGATATATTCAAATTTTAGCGCTTTGTTCCCTCTGATTTTACTCATAAATACTTTCACACCAGGACACCCTGGTTAAAATAAACACTTTGACGATTCTCTTCATTTATAACCTTCTCACCCCAGGACACCCTGGTTAAAATAAACACTTCGACGATTCTCCTCATTTGTAACCTTCTCAACCCAGGATATCCTGGGTGAAACAACTACTTTGATGATTACCCAGTCAGTTGACTTGAGTAAATATAAAAGAGGAATTGAAAGAATGTGAATGTTTCCAGGTACCGGTATGGGAAGACCTCCGCACGGTGAGCTTCAGCAACAACGACATGGAAGTGGTGAGTCCCCGCATGTTCCGAGGCACGCCCTGGCTGCAGTACCTTGATCTCAGCAACAACCGCATTACTAGCAAATGGTGCCTTGAATCTCTCGACCATCTCCGACACGTCAATCTCAGCTACAACCATCTGGAATCTCTGCCGGCACTCAGTGAGGTGGCTAGTCGGAGGCTGGATGTTCTAATACTAAGGAACAATCTCATCGACGATCTTGCAGGTGGAATATACTCGCTCAATTTATTTTTCTTCTGTTGAAACATTGTAGCTTAACAGCTCACATTACTCAACAGCTAAAACTTCATCACAAAACTCAGTTTTCCAAGTTTATTTAATTTCGTGCATTATGAATTAGATAAGTCATGAGTGTTTTTTGATCTAATCTCTGTATGTTGCATTCCAAGACGTGAATCCAAATGAGTCATACTCATAACTGTACTCATTTATTATTAGTAGGTAGGCTAAATAGGAGTCAACTCATTTCTGCAATTGTTAAAATATGCTTCAGTATGATTAGAGCAGGAATATGTCAACTCGACTATTATATCTTGAAGGTTTTGTTTTTGATGTATCATTCCTCAAAATTTACTGAAAAATCATCACCTGAAATCAGAAAATTAATATCCGTTGGCCATTTCTTATTTATGAATTTTAAATACGTGAGAAAGCTACTTATCTACTTCTACTTCATTCACTTGATATTAATTTATTTTCCAACCCAACCTGTCAATGATAGAAATAGCTTGACTAGATATTTAAAACTTGAGTGTAAGAATCGAATCATGAGAAATAATTGATTCTCTATATTTGTTCGATGAATTATTATCCAATGATTCAGATTTTGTATATTGTATTGAAATTGTGTACCATTTGAAAATGTATGCCAGTCAACGCAATTCATGTAAAGATGTATTGTGATCATTGAAAAATACGGCCTATTTTCTTGATTAATTCAGTAACTCATAGTGTTTTGAATTTTGCTGGTTTGTGTTGTATGCAACACCTTTTTAACATTACTGTTATCCTTATTTATAGAAATCTGGCTCTACAAAAATCTGAGAAGGCTGGATGTGTCGCATAATCTCCTAGACAATTTTAGAACTTTCGCAGCTCTTAGAGAACTGGAAAATCTCTGCCAACTTGATCTGGAAGGAAATCCAGTTAGTTACGCCAAGAGCTATCGTCTACAAACTTGCTCGCATCTAATTCGCAATGAATTCACATCAAAGGTCAGTCTCAGTCCCACCCTCTCTACTCAACTCTTATTCATGTTATCAATAATCATTGAATTATTCGAAATAACAATAATCTGTTTACAAATATTTGCTTTATTCTGTATTTATTCATCAATTGTCCTGTTTGTAATTAATTATAACAAAATTTGAGATGAAGGAACAGGCATTCGCCAAAAACTGTTTCAATCCCTAATCTATCTACGAGTAAATAATATAATGTATAATATAGTATAGTAATATATGTATAGTAATCTCGTATAATATAATGAAGGAAAGAATCGTCCTAAACATGTACGGGATAGGAAATACACGAATGACGCATCATCACGTCTGAACTACAGAACTGATTGACTTGAAATCTTGCATAGAGATTCCGAATTTACCGATGATGGATATAGGCTTGCTCTTATTGCTATTAATAAATTAATTCTTTTATAATAATTAAAACAAATTTATTCAGTTTATGATTCAAAGTTCATCTAACTATAAAAGCCCAATCAAACAGGACTTTCTCCAAGTGACTCTGTATCTTGTTTGGTAGCGAGCGCGGTTGTTGAATCAAAGGTATTCTATTTCTTCATGTTTCCTGGACATAAGGAGATTCTATAACGCCAAATTTTCCCCAGTGCAAAGCACGGGTTACATGCTAGTTTGAAATAATATAATCAGTCTAAAGGTAATTTATTATGTCAGTCGAAAGACAAATAATATTATTTTATTTCTCTTACAATATTTTTCTGTGGTTTCGTTTGACTTTTATCCATGGTTCGTATCCAACATTCGTCAACTACTTTATCTTCTATGTTTACAAAAATAATATTTACTTCAAATTATTATCTCTGTCCAAAGCTTAGCTATTTGTTTGCTCTTAACCCATATCAATAAGAATTTAGGCTATTTGTGTAATGTTAGATAGATTCTTACATGCAAATTGTTAAGTTTCAATATATTTTCAAATAATTTAGAATTTATTTTCAAGAATAAACATGAAATTGTAATAATTTGATTCCTTCTGAATTCATACTGAAACAAAATTCCAATTAATACTCTAATGAAATATTCTGGAGACCTCTGCAATTGCACATGAACGATGAAATCTATATGACAAATAGGAATCGTTTAATATATAAATGATATTATTTCCTGATGAAATAAAAACACATAGATGTTGTCAGTTTTCTACACTTTAATTACCAAATTAAAGTGTAGAAAACTGACAACATCTATGTGTTTTTATTTCATCATGGAACGTTTCTACAACATCGACCACAACTCAGTTGAAATATTATTTCCTTTTCAAATATAACTTTTCTATTATTTTTAATTATAATATACCTAATTGGTTATATTTTCAGCTGCTGTTAGATGGCAAACCATTAAATACGAAAGAAAAAGAAATGCTGGGAGAGATAGTAAAATATGGTGGACTTCCAATAAGATCTAGAACGCCTAGAAGACCCCCAACGTCTTCAGAAGAGCTTATCAATGGTAATACTTAATAATATTCAGGAATATACCTCTATTTTTAACATTATGATTTAATTTATCATGCTTTAGACTCAAGAATATCTTTATTCTATTTTTTTGTAAAATTTGGGTGGATATTGTGGGACGTCATTACAGTATGGCTTTTTCAGATGTCGAATTAAAAATGTATTTAGTAGTGCTTTCCTTGAATTATTATTTCAAATTATTTATTTTCCATTTTTAAAGATTGTGTCTTGTTTATTGCAGGAGATTCAAGCACGGGAAGTCCAAGTCGTAGACTGAGCGAGCGTGGTGGTGTTTCGAGATCTGTCTCCAGTAAAAAAACGCCGAAAGTTCGAGTGGCTGTAATCCAAGATGCCGATTCAGTTGAAACAGAGGAACGCCAGATGAGGATCCAAAACAAGACCAGAACTGAGAGTAAGATTTAGCATTTAATATTCTACAGGTACGATTTGTTCAACAAAAGATTGCAAACAAGGTTCCACATACATTTATTTTATATGTATAACTCTGCAATGTAAAATAACTATATGAAGTATCCTGTGGCGAAGAATAATTATAAGCCTACCACAGAAAAACATAATTGACCGAACGAAGTGAGGTCTAAGATTCAAGTCGACGGTTTGGCATTTCTCTTAATGTTTGAATGTTTATATGTTGCGCATTTACGGCGAAACGCGGTAATAGATTTTCATGAAATTTGACAGGTATGCTCCTTTTTAAATTGCGCGTCGATGTATATACAAGGTTTTTGGAAATTTTGCGTTTCAAGGATAATATAAAAGGAAAAAGGAGCCTCCTTCATACGCCAATATTACCGTAAAAATCAGACTATAGAATTATTCATCATAAATCAGCTGTCTAGTGGACTATAATACTACCCGTTCAAAACATCGAACATCTTGAAAATGTATCTTTCCATCAACGTTAGTAGACAGTTGTCTACTAACTTTGTCTTTCCATAAGCTGAGGCCATGATTCTAGTTTAAAGTGTGGAAAACATTTGGAAAACATTTTTTTACATTTTTCTTTTTTATCTGATTGAAATTGCACCAAATATTATTGAAAAGAAATTGATTTCTAAAATCATGAAAAGTGAGAAATGAAGTTTGTAGGACATTAGCGTTATGGTAGTTTATTTTGTTAATTTCGACAACAAGAATGTTCTCTGATGGGTTCATTGGATTGACATATCGACGGCAGCCAGACCTGATAACAGCGCTCACACTCACATTCCGGGACGACACGTCACGGTACGATAGGACAGAAAGCTGTATGCTTATTAAGGATTTTTTCTAGACATTTTAAACTGATAAATTATTTATTAATTCTCGAGAAAACATAACAACAGGTCAATGTAACTTACTGAGCGTGAGGTCTACTGTTCACAGAACTACTAGTATAGTTACTGTATAATAGTCATTTCAAACATCCAATGAAAGCTGTATAAATAGAACCAAGGACTTCTGATATTGCAAATATTGACCAAATAACTAAGTAGCAGAAGGAAATTTGGAGAAGCTATTTAGTTCTTTGATCAATATTTGCAGTAACAGAAGTTCTTGGTTCTTCTTATTCAAAGATGTTGTAGAATTTTTACATGATTAAAAACACAATATATGTTGTCTTTCCTACTAGAAATATTCTAATTTACAAAACCCAAGGCTTCTATTATCAAGGCCTCATATTTAGTTGAGAGTTTTGAGCATAGCTAATTTTGAGTTTGTACTCAAGTTTAAGCTCAATCTCAACTGAAGATAATGCCTTGAACATCGAAACCCTGGGTTTTGTAAAAATAAAACAGTTGTAGGATAAACGAAATAATAAATTGAAATCATTATCTTAATAATTGTTATAATTATCTTTTATATTATAATTCCTAAAATATATCTAATACTCATCACTATGCGTTGTAAACTGTAAATAATGTTCTACTACTATTTTTTTTCATTGTCAGTCACACAATCATCTACAGTTGAAAGTGTTGAGTGTTGAAAAAGACATTGCAAAGTTCAAGTCAGGCTTTTGGATGAACGAAACAGTAAGAATAGGAATATTTGAAACATTGCATCTGACTATGTCCACATGCATCTATGACTCATGTAAGGGATTATAATTATATAAAGTGCCTTACTGAATGGGTATCGAACCCATAAATGGCACAGAGATAGCAGACTGAGGATGCAACACTCCAGTCTACTAGGTCACGCCGTCTTACATACATACATTCAGTGGTTCGAAACCCACCTAAAACTGTAGGTCCATTCATCTCTCATTATCATCCGCCTCATTACCCACGCACGATCCTAGATCATATGGGCATCACTCTCACAAAAAAATTGATTGTAAAATAAGTAAATATCATTAAACTACTTCTTTTCATATTAATACTGTAGAACGCATTCTCAAATCAACTTTTTCTTATTTTTTACAGATCAAGCAGAAAAGCAATCAGGAAGCTTCAATATTGAAGAATATCGTCAAGGTTTTCGGAGTTTTGTACAGCAAATGGCAGAAAACGAAGAAACTCTGCAGTCTATTTACGGGACGTCCATCCAAGGCCTTCATAATACACCGATAACTGTTACGGCAGAAATTGCTTCAGGCTCACCTTTCAATGTAAGCATGACATTCTCTCATTCGCATACTTTGTTATCCTGTCAGGAGTTGACATCCACGCACATTCTTGTTCTCTATTTGTATCGTTGATAGATTATTTTTTGTTGTTTTCTCCATGATGTGAGTCCCTAAACTCTACTACATTTATTATACAGTCAGTAACTAAGGTGGTCGTCAAGATTAGCCGTTTCACATACACCGATTTCTCTCCGACACGATATCGTTCGATTTCGTGGGGGTCGGAATTGAATGACGTCAAATGAAACAGTTTTTACTCTCACCAAAGGTGTCGTGACAGATATTGTGCCGTTGAGAACACAGCTTCCACTGGTGTTGATTGATCACTGGATCTCCTGAAATGAAAAGGAAAATGAAAAAATTCTTTTTCCTACAGTTACCCGAAAAAGTGCTCATTCCCGCATCAATTATAGTACGCAAAATACCTTATTCCCACACCCAGTGCGGGAATGTAGATTTGAGTGCGGCAAAGACTTTGTTGCACTCCAAATTTGCAACATAACAACACAAAATAGTTAACACGCTTTATGACGGTAGAGTGCGGCAAAGTAAAAGAAATGTTGGTAAACCTGAATATGTTGCTGGCTGGAAATTTTTGTAAAACAGCTGATTATTACCGCGAGATATTGAATAACAAACAGTAAATAAACAAGAAGTTTTGATAGTATTCAATATTTATTTATTTATTTATTAGAACAGTCACAAACACGATATTTGAAAGAGAAACAGGCAATTGCCCAAAACTTCTTCATTCCTTGATTTTGGCACATAAATAGTCCAAAGTGAGGTTAAGTTTAAAATTTCTGTTTTCGGATAGGAGAATATTAAACTTTTAGTCACGGGTGAAGTATAATGTTTGTGAGGCTCATTGATGGCTCAAAATACATATATTATCCAGCCAAGTGATATGGCCATTTCTACACTTGCTGATGACTTCTTGTAGATGAAGTATTATTATAATTGAATCTCATATAACTTTATAATATTCATTCTATTGTCATTCAGACTGAATTTGAAATAATTCTGTTGTGGAATGGTTGCAATATTTATTATCAGCATTAATAATACTTACGATTTGCACAAACAAACATTTTATTTGGTATAGGACATGTTCACCGTCTATTACTGACTTTTCACATTCTATGGTAACTGTAGGAAAAATTTAATGTGCAATACGTGCGCAAAGTTTCTTTGCTGCACTCAAGAAACCATCATTCCGTAAACGTTTCTTTCGGTGCAGTAAAGTGGCACTTTGCGCACTAGTTGCACAAATAACTATATTAGGCGGAGTTAGGACTTTGCTGAATCTCATATAACTTTATAATATTCATTCTATTGTCATTCAGACTGAATTTGAAATAATTCTGTTGTGGATGGAATGGTTGCAATATTTATTATCAGCATTAAAAATACTAAAGATTTGCACAAACAAACAAACATTTGGCAAACATTGACAACTATTAGAAATGTTCAATTGATTCTAATAAGTCAATTGACTCTAAAAAGTCAATTTATTCTCAACCCATTCTTCCATTCTCTCCTCTATTCATCCTGTCATCGAAAGTTTCGAACATCATTTTGACCGCCTTACGTTAGATAGCACTGTACTATATGTACTTCAGTTGCAAGTTAAAAGTTTCAAGAAAGTGTTATTGTGTTTTATCATATTACCAAAATTGATTTTATGATTAATTAAAATTCAATGCTGATTTTAATCCAAATTAAAGATTAATTTTAACTATAGGTTTGTGATAAACTCTACTAGCATTCGATTATACCTTGATCTTATTAGTCCATCTTTCATACTGTAGTTTCATAAGTTTCTTCCATTTCTCATTTTTCTATCAATCTTCCATTCTCCATTTTCTATTTTTCTTGCATTATTTATCTTTTTCTTCCAAATTGGATAGAATCTACCGAACACAACTCAAATTTCCCTGTCATTAATATATTTTAATTCCATATCAGACAAAATTCTACTATTTTTCCTCCCTATATATTTTTTCTCTCCTCCCTTTCTCTACATACTGTACTGACTTCGACTCAATTTATCTCTAATTTACCTTTCTTATTCCCAGATCGGACAGAATCTACTGAAAAAACCAAAACTTTTCTCTCATTTCAATCGAATTTTCCATATTATCAACCCATTTTATCCGAAGATCGGACAGTTGTATTGACCACGACTCAATTTATCTCTCATTTACATTTTTTATTCCCAAATCGGACAGAATCTACTGAAAACACCAAAACTTTTCTCTCATTTCAATCCAATTTTCCAATTAATCAACCCATTTTATTCGCAGATTGAGCAAGCTCTCCTGAACACAACAGCCGGCTCCGATCTCTTCTACTCGCCGGCTGTGGGCTCGGCCGCCGACCAGTCGAGCAAGGACTTTGGCCAGTGCGTGTCCCCCATGGACACCACCTACGAGAGCACCACAGACGAACCGGCCACCGCCAACCCCACCAAACTCAGACTGGACACCTCGGAAAGCGCCTCATCCGACAGAACCGTCAGGCAGGAGGCGAGTAGTGATGGCGAAGAAAAACCGGCATCAGTTGAAGATTCGGGTAAGTTCAATATTGCTTATTAAATTCTCATTGCACATTCAATTTTTAATTGCTGCGTTTGTCAAGTCAAAGTAATCAATTTATTGCTGTGTCTTTAAAAAAAAGGAGACACATATATTCATTAATATATGAATAATTGCTTGATTGTCTGGGAAGAGATGTGGAATTTCTCCATAATAAAAAATTATATTATATTTTTAAAATGGTATGGTTAAAGTGGTATGGGCAGCATCAGTGTCCTATTATTTTTAATATAAATAATTGTAACATTGATCGATTTAATGACGTATTTTATAAATCAAAATCGTATGCTCTCTATCATTGTTTCAATAATGTAAACTAATTATCCATTATTATGAATCCTTTTTTTTATTTTAGTTGTTGATATAAAAAGTGGAGAATTCTTGTACGTCTCAGGTAGGAAGGATAATGGACAAGATGGACAATTGGTTTTATCAATGATGATAAAGGATGATAAATATCTCTCATTTGATAGTGAGTAAATAATAGGCTATCAATAATAAGATAATGAATAGAACATGTTTCTCTCTTTTACTTTTTCTTCTTCTTTGTAGTCGTATTCTCCACATTTTTAGTTATCCTTGTAAAGTGTGATTTAGATAATTTATTGATTATAATTTATTTCAATTCTTCATTTCTTTTGTCTTTACTATCTCAATGACTTCAATCTACCTCAATATAAAACTTCATAATATTATTTTATATCTCACATTATTTTCTGTGATTGGTATGAACTACTGAATTTATTAACTAAACTCTCAATTTTTAGATGAAGAAAAAGAAGAGGACCATGAGAATAATCTTCTGTGGCTTGTACAAAAGGTCGCATCAGATGGCAAGAAGGACGAGATATTTTTGATGCTCACAGAAAGGTAACATTCAAATAAAATTCGGTATTTTTTAAATTATTCATTTTATCAAGTCCATTCCAAGCAACATCTTAACTCTCTAAACAAGACTAATCATTTCACATTCAAGCTGTCTAAGGAAAGTAAGGAAGATTGATAGAATCAAGCAATCTGTAATCCATTTTTTTTCTAGAAGTCTACAAGTACTAATTGATTTGGACATAATTTCGTTTCCAACTGTTGAGATTTGAAATTTTTTCCTAGTTAGAAGTGATGAACTTCCCTCATTTAACTATTTTCAAAACTATTTTTAAAAAACTGCTGAATTTTCATGTGGAGAGAGTCACATCCAGTCACTAATCAATTCAGTATCAGTTTAATTCAAGATTTGCGACTGTGTTTTAAAAAACAGTTATATGTTTTTTAATCTTATTAAAACTCTAAATTCATGTTATGTTTCTTTTCCTCAGAGAACTGAAAGAGAAGGGCACAGAATCAGGCCGCGTATTGGTCAAATGGGCTCTATCCACAGTACTAAGCTGTGTTAAGACATCATCCGAACCACCAACTATTCAACTAACATTCGACACTATCAGAAGGAATTGTACTGAACGCTCCTACGAAATGGAACCTAATGATGCTCAGGTAATTAACACAATCTTAATATATAAATATTTGCCATAATATTAAATGAATACTTTGTATACACAGTATGACATCCAATGATGCTCGTTGAAAAAAAGATAAGATCATCAATATATTGGAACTTGTTTTAAAAATTCCAGAGTATTGAGGCATTTTAAAAATAATATTTAGGATAAAGCAATGAACCTGTTGAATAAGAAGAGTAGTTGTTCTGTGTTGGCCTCAATGGTGATGAGTTGGGGAAACATAAGATATATGTATTCTTAAAAAATGATTTGAGAGCTATCAGACTATTACGTGATCCCCAAAAACATTTCTTTTGAACCCCACCAATAGTTTGTTCTCTTAAAACCATAACAAACTTGAACATGAATAATTAGTAAAACATTTTGAACACCCCCCCCTCCAAAAATGTCCTCAAATTTCTCGAAAAGAGAATCAGTGAACTGATTGTTTATTAGTGAAAGATAAACTGTATTTCTTTGTACGTATATTTATTATATGATATGTTCTATCAATTAATTTCTCCAAGCTTGAGCTTACTCCCTTAGTAATATAGTTACTGATGTTCCATTTTAATTTATTTAACGTGTGTCTATCATAATGATATTTTGGTTTAATTTTCACAGTCTATATTTTATTGTTCATTGTTCTTGTAATGTTTTAAATAATAAAAAATGCTAATCCATTTTCTTATTGTTTCTGATCACAGATTTTATTGCAAAGAATTGGAAAGGTATTGGAATCACGACCTCTCAAGGAAATGAACCAACTCGTATTTAGGTGTATGAAATGCTCAGCAGTATTCTCCCAAGAATTAAAAGCAACTATTCATAAAGGTTAGTGGGTTCATCTCTATAGTTTTTGACAGTTTTGTATGTTTGTGTTTCAATCAACACTTTGTTCTTTTGCATCTTAGGTCGGCTAACTGCAATGTCTTCTAGAGTAACAACCGACTAATTAATATTATAATTATTCCTTGGAAGAGCGAAAAAACTTGATGATAAAACACTTCATAATTTTGTTAAAATTTAAATTAACTTGATTTTAACCATTATATCATAAAGTGAAGATGTTTACTAGTTTGTAGAGTTTTAAAAGAAGTTTTCGATCAAGATGAAAAAATGTAAGAAATAGTGAAATTTGCTTTAAACTATTAGAGTGTCTGACCATTGCAGGTTTACATTCAGGATCGAAAATTAAAAATCTACTTTGTGAAAATAATTAAGGACTGGACATTTTTTGAAGTGAACACAAGACTTAACCTATTTCGGACTATGTGTAACCTTATCTAAATTTGGGAGAGGAATAGCACAAGGTTACCCTATTTTTTCCGCTTCCTATCATTGATGTACTTATTGCATGAATCAATCAATACAGGATGATATTTGAATGATTTGAGCTTAATTTTGGGAATAACTTTTAGATTTATGAAAAAAATCTGATTACAGACAACTCTCGTCGCTGTCAAACATGTGGCAGCAATCTTGTGATTCAAGTTGATGACGACGAGCACCTACCGTCACAGGGAAAAAGCCCGTCAGAAACTGGAATCGAACCCAAACTCAGCACATCTCCGTCCCAGTGTAGCATAGGTAAGTGTTGTTCTCATTTCAACAAATCCTAACTAAATTTTGAGTGAGTTTGCTGTTTGAAAATTTGATTTCTCACATACTATAACCAGAGTTTGCATTTTGAAAATTGTATTTATTCGATAGGATATTAACCATAATCACTTTTGAAATCTGTGTTTAATTTTTACAAAACTTCTCCAATACTGTTCGACCTGACTGTTACGATCTTCACAATGAAAGTATCTTTCAAGTGACTAGACTGTTATGGTCTTCTCCAATACCTTAACGATAACCTACTCATGAGTCATCAGAAATCTGAGTTCGTCATTTCATATTTAAATTAGTATTTGATTTATTATTCATCTTTTTACATACTGTATCCAAAACTATATTCATGGTTGAATCAATTTTGAAAGTTCTGTGTTAGGATGCCATTGATTAAATTCATCTACTTGAATGATAAAAAACAACGTACACTAATTACTTTATTTGGTTTCATTGAGTTTACTTTAATTATTCCTACTTTCGCTTTATTGGAGCCCTAGACTTTGAAAAGTTACTCCAATTCTTACTTTCCTGTACCTCTTGATTCTTCAGTTTGCGTTAATTTAGTTTTGATTTTTAACTAACACTCGAATTTGTTTTATTGTGTAAATGCAGCGAGTGAAGGCGAAGGCGTGGTTTCAGTGGCCTTTCTAGCTGAGGTTCACATGACTAACACCAGTCAGCATGAGGATAACGATAGCTCCTATTCTGCATGTAAGCGCATGTCTTTCAATACTAATCATGTATCTATTTTATTGATCTACCACACAGTGAATTTACTACAATTATTGTTAGTTAGCTTGAGTAAAATATTTCTATGGATTCTAGTTAGTTTATTTTTTGAAAGTGATTATCCTAGGGATAGGGTATAAGGTAGCTGATATTAGTTTGAGACTTTGGTACGAGCAATAAGGTAATATTATATAGTGTGGTCCATGTTATAATGGCAGTGGATAAAGATAGAAGAATAGCGATGCCGATTCTCTGCATTAATTAATTATATTTCTACACTGTCAAAAACATAACTGTCATTGTTGTAAACCTAGAAAAGGATAGTACCACCGGCTTTGTCGAATGATAGACAAGGATAGAAAAACCAAAGTTGATCATATACTGTCATTATAACGTGGACCTCACTATAGTAATGGATGGATCAGGTGAGTTTCCAACCTTTTTGCTCTCCGAAGTAGTTCAACTGCTGGATTTGTGAATGAAGCAATCAATTTCTCCTTCTTCTCTTACAATTTATAGTAGTCAAGTTGAATTTGGTATTGTCAATTAATCAAGTTCAAGCGGTGAATGAAGAAGTTGGTTTTTATACTTCAGTTTCATTCAAATTTTGAACTACAATTGCCTCGATTTAGACAAATTTACCTCGATTCAATTTTAACAAAACTATCTCGAGTCTATTTCAAGCTGATAATAGTAAAAATACAGTAGAATTCATATACATGTACATTTCCACTTCCAAGGTGACTTGAATTGACAACATTACTGTATTTGGTAATTTATTAAGAAATTGAAGTTTTTCTCCCAGAAGGCTTTTCTCTTGAATTGAATTAAAAACTATTTTGGTGTAGGAGAACCATTCTTGTATTCAACTAATATATATTGGAGGAAGAATTCTTAATTCAAAAATGTTCATTGAAATGTATACATGGGTTGGTTGTATCGCTGTATAGTGGATGTCATCAGCCCACCATCCCACTCATAATTTACTCAGAAGTTATAATATCACGCTACACAAAATTTACTATCGCTCACTATTTTGTTTATTTCCGCTTTTATTTATTTATTACTGTATATTAATTATAATTGACCGAACGTAGTGAGGTCTATGTTTTAACTCGGATTTTCTTTTGTCTGTCTGTATGTAACGCAATTACGGCCAAACACGTTGATAGAATTCTATAAGATCTGGCAGGAATATTCCTTTTTCAACTGCGCGTCGATGTGTATACACAAGTTTTTTTTGAAATCTTGCATTTTAAGGATAATATGAAAAGAAAAGGAATTCCTCCATAGTCCGTTATCACTATATATAAAATCATCTACTCTGAAGATAGGATTAATCAGACTATATATTATTCATAATTAATCAGCTGACAAGTGGATTATTCATTGAATGCATTACACAGATGTCTGCATGGAGAAGCTGTGTATATTCCTATAAGGTCTATGGTTTCAATATTTTGTTTTGCATTCATTTGCATTCTGGGAAAAATTTTGATTATGTGTGTCCATCAGTATAATAATTCTCACATTTAAAAAACAAATTTAATAGGTGATTAAAAATAATTAAATGAACTAAATTATGCTGAAGAAATTATAAGATTTTTTATTTAAAAAATCAATTTTTAAATGCTTGAGATATACTTTCATCACATGGAAAGGCTATGTACACATGGTAGCGTCGCACCGCGCGGTTTGAGACGCGCGTCCGACCGCGCGGTGTGATATACAATGGAGATAATGGCAGCGTCCACATGCACCACTCACTCAAATGTGGACGCGCCGCGCACTGCGCCGCCCAGACTTTCAACCTGAACCGCGCGGCGACAGCGCAGTTCCCAGTACACTACAGTCAGTTGGACTGTACACATTAGAGCAGTCGGACGCCAGTTTTGATCTAGTTCACTTGTTTTGTGTGGTGATTTTACAGCAACTCTGTTCAGTGTGCAGCCATGGAAATGAACAATTTTGAACAGAATTGTTTATAGAAGAAGTAAAAAGTCGACATGTCATATGGGATATGGCGAGTCCTGATTACAAGAACAGAACATGAACTTGATGCCAAGTCGTCTTTTACGATCTCCAACAACTCGTCAAAAGATGAAATCGACATTCGCAAATAGTTAAAAAATGTGGGTTCGTATTTCCTCAATTTAGGGTAAAGTGTCACAAAAGGACCATGCGTTAATCTATCGGTCAAAATAGGGTGAACCCAAAAGTTTCTTTGCCTTCGTTTTCTCGCTTTATATCTACGATACACAAGCCACATACATGTTACCTCTTCAACTTCCATTGCTAAACTGGAGGTGGACGCCGCGTATAAAACGCTCGCATGTGTACAACTGCAGAATTTTGGACGCGCGTCGCACCGCGCGTTGCGACACTACCATGTGTACATAGCTAAAGAATTATCATGGAACTGGATGAATTATCATCATATGGAATACAAATTCAAACGTGAACTGAGTTTGTGAACATTTCAAACAGGTGACATCAGATACTTGTTGATGAGAAAACTGCGTGAGGTCTACTGTTCACAGAACTACTAGTAATAATAATTTTTATTAATGGAGACAACAGGCTGAAACCCATTTTGCCTCCTTCACACAATACAATATTTTCAACACATTATACAATTTGAAAAACAAGGAAATAAATAAATGAAAGAAATATACAATTCATATAAATGAATACAAATAATCACTGAAGTAATCGTTAACAATAACTAGTAGTTCTGTGAATAGTAGACCTCACGCAGTTCTCTCATCCACAAGTATCTGATGTCACTAGTTTGTTCTAGTTGATTCAGTTGAATCACAATTCACAGTTAAATCATAATTTACTCTTAAAAACTGTTATTTGTTTTCTCCAAGATCAAAAACTCACTAATGTTAATAAACTCAGTTAACGTTTGAATTTGTAACCCATATGATAATTTATCCAGTTCCGTGATAATCTTTCCATCTGATAAAAATATTTCTCCACTTTTTCAAAATTAATTTCTTTCAATCAAGAATATTATAATTTCTGCAGCATTATTTAGTTTATTTTATCATTTTTATGTTATTTTCAATCACCTATTAAATTGGTTTTTCAAATGTTAGAATATTGATACTGATAGGCACGCATCATAAAAATATTGAAACCCTACCTTATAGAAATAGACACTGCCAGACATCTGTGTAATGCATGCAATGAATAATCCACTTGTCAGCTGATTGATTATGAATAATTCAATAGACTGATTAATCCTATCTTCAGAGTAGATTATAGTGATATCAGAGTATGGAGGAATTCCTTTTCTTTTCATATTATCCTTAAAATGCATAAATTTCAAAAAACCTTGTGTATATATCGACGCGCAGTTGAAAAAGGAATATTCCTGCCAAATCTCATAGAATCCTATCAACGCGTTTGGCCGTAATCGCGTTACATACAGACAAACAAAAGAAAATCAGAGTTAAAACATAGACCTCACTATGTTCGGTCAATAATTGATTATAAGAATAATCATTAAATAAAATAGAATCAATAATAATAATAGATAGATAGAAATAAAAAGAGAAAAAAGAAGAAAGAATGTAGAGAGAAAGAATGTCTGTGTAAAACCAAAAATGAAAGGAAATGATTAATCAAATAATAATAAAAAATAGTATAAAATTAGATTACCAATCACAAAAAGACAGATCACTTGCTACCCATTATCAATGATCTATCATTCTTTTCTTAATAATCTATCATTTTCCCTATTAGTTGTATGGTAATTGAAAAATTATTTTTTTCTTAATTTCAATTAATTTGTATGTTAGGGTCAGCAGCTTCTTTGGACCGCAGCAGTAGGGAGTCCCCGGCCGGGGGACCGAGCAGTACAAATGCTGAGAAAGAAGGAAGTCACGGAACGAGTGACATTGAAGTTATAAGCAACCCAAGTCAGAGCAGCATTGAAATACTCGAAGTGCAAGCAAGGTACCGTATTATTTCCATGGAATACACTTCAGAGGTCTTTAGTTAGGTTTACTTATCACAAAAATTTTGAACCTAATCTCTATTGAATCTCTTTGGAGTCAAATTTCTCAATAACGTTTTTTCTGCTATTTTAGATTTAGTTCTATAAAGTACTGTATTTAGTGGGAAAAAGTTAGTCGCGATGCGTTGCAGTGATGTGTTATTTCATAACCTAATATTAAATAACATTAACATTTTATCAAAATTTGGGAGAAAAATGGTACAAGCTCAACCTAGTTTTTCCTCCATGGTCATAATTATATTATGATTGTAGTGTTTTGTACAATAAATGAAGGAATGCATTTTTGAATTACAACTGAACTTGTCATGGTAACAAAATCGATTGAAACATCATTTCTGTAAAGTATTATGGACTATTCTGTATTAAAAGGATCTTTTATTTACTATACTTTGGTATACTTACATTCTGTAAGGTTAGTTGTGTAAGCTCTCAACTACTGCAGTTATCTTGAAAAGTATTGCTTTTATTTCCTATAAATCCTATAAAATAAATAAAATCTTAAATCTAGAGTACCTTAAAATGATATATTTTGCTTTTGTACAATCGTTAATTCAGTATGGTATAGTCGTTTGGGGTGGGGCCTATGATATCCACATAATTCATAATTCAAAAGCGTATAATAAAAACAATATAAAATAAATCCAGGCTGTATCCAAGTGAATCTCTATTTGTTGATTTCAAAGTTTTGACAGTAAGACAACTTTATTTCAAGAGACTCTTCAAACATATAGTTGAAAATAAAGATGAATTCTGTAGGATTGATAGAACATTTTACAACTTGAGACCAGACAGTTCGCTGAGGTATGTTGTTCAAGATTCTATGTTGAGCATGTTAAGAAGACAGTTGATGTATATGAGCTCTAGATTTATTAATATAATTCCATTTGATATTCATCAAAGAGTAGATTTGAAGGGAATAGAGGCTTGGATTAAGGAAAAGTATTTCTTTTCCCTGGGACCTGAATGGTTGTAATATATAGCCTATATTTTATATTTTTTAAGCAATCTCTATTTTATTTTTTGTAATTTCTGAGACCTGAATGGTAATCATATTTTTCATTTGATCTCTGTTTTCTTTTAGTTTTTCCTATTAGAAAATCTTATTTGTTTTTTCTCTCAAAATTTGTTATTACTCTTTTTATTGCAGTGATATGAAATAGTTTTTTCTTGTCATCAACTTGATTTTGTATTGTGTTATTTTTAGTATTATTTTGAATCGGACTTTTTTGCGACTGCTACCAGCGGTCAAATACTTTTCTTTTGCTGGTGATGCCTGAAACAATTTTTAGTTTTTTAGTTCTGGGTAGTTAATTTTATTTTATTTTCTTGTGATAAGTGTTTGATTTATTAACCTTTGATTTGTTACTTTGTTAAATTAAGGCAGTAAAGAATTGAATTGAATTACCAGAATTTCGATGATTCATTATATATTTGTTCTTATTCATGCAGCTTACTGTCAGCTTTCAAGATTTCCTTCTATATTGACAGTGCCAAAAATCAAGTCCTTGAAATTCGTGTATTTCATCTATAGTGTGTTATAGTCCACTACCTTTCTTGAATTTATTGCTCATTCTGAGCAAATATATTTCATATGATTACATTTGACATTTCATATGATTTGTTGGAGAAATTTCAAATGGTTTGTTATTTTTAGCTTGCAATTTCAATTTATATTCAATATCCATTCAGTTTTTTAACGTAATATTATCCGTGTAGAACGTATTATTCAAGCGGATTTATTTGTTTGTCAGGTTGAATGCGATTGGCGGAGCATCGACGACGCCGATAAGGAAACGATCGAGTGAAGAGAGACAGGCAATCGCCGCTGTGCCGCAATTGGTCACCGTTCCAGAGGTGCAAAATGTCGGCACAGGTCTCACTGAAAGCAGCTCGTCAGGTAATAAACTTCTACTCACTTCTATTGAGGCTGTGCAAAGGCTAAAAATAAACTTTCTACTGGTGATATTTTTCAAAGTTTTTCGATTTGTGTATCATCAAGCTATCAAAATGAAAAAGTTTTCTATTTGGAGAATAGATTCTTCATGGTATTGTTGATCTAGTAAAACAAAAATTTTCTTAAAATATGAATTTTTGAGAAAGTTATTCAATTTACTAAAAATGACCAAAGATAACTTTTAGTAGAGTTATTTATAGTAAATTGAATAACTTTCTCAGAAATTGATATTTTCAGAAAATTTTGTTTTACTAGATCAACAATACCATGAAGAATCTATCCTCTAAATCGCATGGATTTTGTTGGTGGGGAGTCCCTTGCGGGAAGGTCCCACCTCACCTGAATATATAATTGAAATCGGGATTCTCAACTGTTTCTCAAGCACAAAATTGAGACTATGCTTAGTAAAGTATACTGGAAACCTCACTACTTGAAAATACCACGACAGTTTTCAAATGAGTATATTTTATATTTATAATTCAGTTTTAGCAATATTACTTGTGATGAATTGAATAGAAATTAAGACTATTAAATAACTTGATTTTACAAACATCAACTATTAGTACTGTATTGAACTATTTCAAGTTCTATTTCGAAATCGATGGTTCAACAGCGTGGAATTTGAAGCGTTGGCTGCTACCAATAAGGTCAGAATTTTTATTGAAGCTTGCATGCTTATTCGAGACAACTTGAAGCCGCCTTGAAATAAAGTCCTCAGTTGGGTTTTCTTCTTCTTTGGTTAACAGCCATTGGGCTGATTAGCTTCTCTGTCATCCGCCATCCTTTTGAGGTCTCTGTAATGGCAAATCTCAGATCCTTCTTCACTTGTTCTATGTACTCCAGTCCATAGGACTTCTTCCAATTGGTTTTAGGAAGACAACAAAAACACTACAGCGATTGTTTAGTGTTGATAACCTAGAGCAGTATTACTGAATATGAAATTATCTGGGTATCTTTTAAATTAGATGAAAAATAATTGCCAAAACTCTTTAGCGGTTCGTTTATATTATTAACAATAACTGTACAAAGTATTCAAGCTATCATAGAATAATAATATTAATAATATTCGTATGGCTTTTATTGGTGGGGAGTTCCTGACGTTCCACCTCGCCTGAATATATCATTTAAGCCGTCAATGGGCCGTGCGACTGTCATACTTCAGCCGGGACCAACAGTCCGGCTGATATCTTTACGATATCATAGCGAAAAGCTATCATAAGATTATGCTATCTTTCCTCTATGATTATACTTATAGTACAATGGGTAACTCTATGTCGGGTTACCTTCCAAAATAGAGGCATAATTGGTGTTTGGAAGACTGTGGAAACTTTTGAGCGGTTCATTGTCATTGGACGGAGGCGGTTGCGGGCAGAGCAGGGGGGCGGTTGAGTCGGGGGCGGCGGCCGTGCTAGGCGAGTTCTCGGCGCTGGTCTCCTCGGTGAGGGTGGGGGCCATCCCCCCCGGCCCCCCGCCACCCCTACTGACGACTGAGAGGGTAGACGACGCGATAGCGGTGCGTGGTTCTCGTATGTTGTACATATGCTGTCGGTTAGTGAACCTACAAAAAGAAACATTTATACACTCATGAGACACATAAGTATCATAATAATATTAATAACATATTATGTAACATAGCTAATACAACAGAACATAACCTAAAATGAAAAGATCACCTGAAAAACATAGTATAGCAAGAAAAATAGAAAAAGCCTTAAATAATACCCTTTTAATATTCCTAAAGAGCTTTATGATGAATAGAGAATACTACTGAATTATTTAGCACTTCTTATTTAGTGGTATCTTCTACTAGTAGTAGATAGAAGATACCACTAAATAAGAAGTGCTAAATAATTCAGTAGTATTCTCTATTCATCATAAAGCTCTTTAGGAATATTAAAGGGTATTATTTAAGGCTTTTTCTATTTTTCTTGCTATACTATGTTTTTCAGGTGATCTTTTCATTTTAGGTTATGTTCTGTTGTATTAGCTATGTTACATAATATGTTATTAATATTATTATGATACTTATGTGTCTCATGAGTGTATAAATGTTTCTTTTTGTAGGTTCACTAACCGACAGCATATGTACAACATACGAGAACCACGCACCGCTATCGCGTCGTCTACCCTCTCAGTCGTCAGTAGGGGGTGGCGGGGGGCCAGGGGGGATGGCCCCCACCCTCACCGAGGAGACCAGCGCCGAGAACTCGCCTAGCACGGCCGCCGCCCCCGACTCAACCGCCCCCCTGCTCTGCCCGCAACCGCCTCCGTCCAATGACAATGAACCGCTCAAAAGTTTCCACAGTCTTCCAAACACCAATTATGCCTCTATTTTGGAAGGTAACCCGACATAGAGTTACCCATTGTACTATAAGTATAATCATAGAGGAAAGATAGCATAATCTTATGATAGCTTTTCGCTATGATATCGTAAAGATATCAGCCGGACTGTTGGTCCCGGCTGAAGTATGACAGTCGCACGGCCCATTGACGGCTTAAATGATATATTCAGGCGAGGTGGAACGTCAGGAACTCCCCACCAATAAAAGCCATACGAATATTATTAATATTATTATTCTATGATAGCTTGAATACTTTGTACAGTTATTGTTAATAATATAAACGAACCGCTAAAGAGTTTTGGCAATTATTTTTCATCTAATTTAAAAGATACCCAGATAATTTCATATTCAGTAATACTGCTCTAGGTTATCAACACTAAACAATCGCTGTAGTGTTTTTGTTGTCTTCCTAAAACCAATTGGAAGAAGTCCTATGGACTGGAGTACATAGAACAATTATTATTTAAACAAAACAATTGAAGAAGGATCTGAAATTGCCAATTACAGAGACCTCAAAAGGATGGCAGATGACATAGAGGCCAATCAGCCCAATGGCTGTTAACCAAAGAAGAAGAAAACCCAACTGAGGACTTTATTTCAAGGCGGTTTCAAGTTGTCTCGAATAAGCATGCAAGCTTCAATAAAAACTCTGACCTTATTGGTAGCAGCCAACGCTTCAAATTCCACGCTGTTGAACCATCGATTTCGAAATAGAACTTGAAATAGTTCAATACAGTACTAATAGTTGATGTTTGTAAAATCAAGTTATTTAATAGTCTTAATTTCTATTCAATTCATCACAAGTAATATTGCTAAAACTGAATTATAAATATAAAATCTACTCATTTGAAAACTGTCGTGGTATTTTCAAGTAGTGAGGTTTCCAGTATACTTTACTAAGCATAGTCTCAATTTTGTGCTTGAGAAACAGTTGAGAATCCCGATTTCAATTATATATTCAGGTGAGGTGGGACCTTCCCGCAAGGGACTCCCCACCAACAAAAGCCATACGAATTTACTTTCTTACCGATTTCAATTGAAATTGGAGAACTTTAATCTAGAATTTAGAATAGTATTTACTATATTATAAGAATATTGTTAGCTAGTAGGAAAGTTACTAAGATGGATTTTCGTTGTTTTTCAGATTTACTGCAAAATGTCAGCTCCAAGTTGGAAGAACCAAAGCAGTTGGATGCAGCTCCGACTGACGACACAGTGCAATACTCCTACGATTGTCTAACCAATGTCGACCATCGTATCAAATTTTTCATGTATCAAAGCCTTTTCAAAGAAGAGAATGAGGACCTTCTACTTTTAATCAGGGTAAGAAATTCTCTAGCTAATGCATATATTTTAGTTATTAAAACACAACTTCTAAGTTTCATTTATTCTATTATTTACCTACTGATTATAATCTCGATTTACTGCGAGAATAGTTTCATTTGAAACACATTACTCAACTTTTAACAACTTTTTTACTTTAAATTCTTATAATTTTATCTGTGTAATATTTCTGTGTATTGTGAATTATACTATAGTGAGATCCACGTTATAATGACAGTGGATTGAGATGGGAGAACAGCGTTGCCGATTCTCTGCCTTGATTAATTATCTTTCTACATTGTCAAAAACAGATATGGCATCGTTGTGGAGCAAGAAAAGGATAGTACTACCTGCTTTGTCGAATAATAGACAAGGATAGCAACACCAAAGTTGATCAAATGCTGTCATTATAACGTGGACCTCACTATAGCGAGTAGTAGCTGTCCTTACTGCTATTGATTATTAGTGATTATGAATAAAGTAGATTTGGTTCATATCGTACGTTTGCAATAAAAGATTCATATAAATAATGTGGTTTCCACTTTGAGAGGAAATAAAAGCAATACAATATACTTTTTGTGAATCTAGTGATATTGTTGGCTATTTTCCGTAATGTATTTCTGAAGTATACTTTTATTTGTTTTTACATTTGTAGGTGACTATTTGTGATGAAAAGGGACAAAGGTATCCGGGTTGTTTCGTGCTATCAAATTGCAATTGTTTCATCCTGAAGGTTGTTGGCAAAGAGGCTGGGTAAGTAATAATCCTTGCATTAATATTTAATATCTAGTTTTCCTTTAGACTGAATCATATTTAGGGCCGGTTTCCGAGCTCGGGATTTAGCTAAGTTCTAGACTTTAAACAGCTTGAGTCAGAAAATTGGCTTTCCAAAACGTGGCGTAGTCGCAGTTTTTATTACAGTAGTTGTAGTTTTTATTTTCTCATCTCTATAATTGGCAACGTTTTTCCTTGACGAAATTAAACATTCCTAAATAATTCAAAATAGCTGAAACTTAACAATATTTTTCTCTTTATTTTATTTTGTGTTCAATTTTTTAGTTTTGCGAAATTTGATTCAAAAGTGACTATGACAATGGGCCATATGAATAAAGTTGAGCATTTGCTTATACTTCTAAAATATGGAGCATTTGCTTCATTCTCTATGAATAAACGTGAGCTAAACCTTTAGCTCATGCTCATCAAAAAAATAGTTTGAGCATTTGCTCAAAAGTAAAAGCTTATACTCAAAATTGTATGAATAAACTAGAGCATTTGCTCAACTTTTAAAGCAAATGCTTCAAAAAAGGTGAGTCTAGTCTAGAGCAGCTTTTCACCTTTTGCTCATAGTAAAATGGCTCAACTAATTTGTATGAGGAAGAGGAAACTATACCAGATACAATCACAACCAATAGTTGAGAAGTATAAAACTCTTTTTAGATTCAACAATGATATAAAATTACCATTATTCCTACAAAAGAATAAATACAAAAGATAGCTATCTGATATAAAGATAGACACCAAAAAATAGGAAATAGGCATTTAAGAAGATGAGAGTGTGGACGATTATAAGAAGGCTATTGATATTATAAGAATAAGCTGAAGATTGTTATAGAGATGACATTTTTTCACGCTATTATTTCAAAATTATAAACACAAATTCTATATACAAGGTTTTTGGAAATTTTGCATTTCAAGGATAATATAAAAAGAAAAGGAGCCTCCTTCATACGCCAATATTCGAGTAAAAATCAGACTATAGAATTATTCATCATAAATCAGCTGACAAGTGATTACACAGATGTGTGGAGAAGCCAGTCTATTGCTGTATTTTAAGCCGATCTCCTGGTGACAAATGATTTTGTCGGAGAAGGCTTAGTTGTTGAAATTGTGCTAGACCCTGAGATCTGCGGATTTTTATCTGATCAATAATGTGATCCTAATTCTAGTGGTTTGAGGGTCTTGGAATTAAAAAACATAGATATGCGGTTTACTGACTGCTCTTATAATAATGAGAATAATATAGAGAATATTACAAAATGCATCTTTACATGGATAATCTAATAATCAATCTGTCTTTAAGAGACCGAATACACATGTCTTTAAGAGACCAAATACAATATGTCTTTAAGAGACCAAATTTACGGGGCACATCTAATATTGTAGTGGGGGTATCAAGTACTTATCTAAGATCTGTCGTCCTCGAGTCCGGTGTCCAAAGGGTGATGGATGAGGATGAAGGGTTATGGCCTCCAGGCATCGGGCTAGTGGCGTCAGATCGAAGATCGTCTTTCAGCCCCGCACGGCAAGGTCAGATGTCCGATATCACCGGCCATCTCGGTCGGCGAATTCGTAAGCCCTCGTTCGACAGCAAGGCATATTTACAGCACGATCCTCGAATGAGTATACAAGAATACACACACACACACAAAAAAACCTGCAACACAAGTCACAACTACTTAGTAATGCTAGAATAAATAACATACTAAATATTGTAATTAATGAATGATTTCTCAAGAAATCATCTAATGAATACAATACATACAAATTACATGAATATTAAAATTAGAGGAATTAATTGTAGAATTTGAAATCTATAATGAATGGGATTATGAAAAGAAATTACTAGTTAAAAGAATGATGAACAGTTACAGAGTTACAGTTGATGTACAACCAGTGAGTATTCCAAACTTTACTCACAATTACAAAATTCCAGAGATATAAATGACTGTATCAATAAAAAAATAGGAATATACTCCATTTAGTATAGCTTTCTTGTACATTAGGATATGGTCATACATCTCAGATGTAAGACTACAAAATTGAGTGAAAAATTAAATTAATTGAATAATTGTTAAATCAGGGGTTGTTACCTGATACATCAAAATAAAGACAATACAACAATACTATAAAATATTCATTACTCACCCTTAAATGGGTTTTCGACTGTCACTAATCCATAGCCTACAATAATAATAAAGTGCAGCAGTCAACCGCTCTGAATGGAAATTAACTATGCCATTAATAATTTAATAAAAGGATTAGCGATTTCAAAACTGATGGGATAAATGATTCCCAATAATATAATTTTAGTCTCCGAGAGAGAATAAAAAACTGTCTGGAAAAGACATTATTGAATCAGGTCAATAAATAATTAAGCTCAGAAAACATGTCTGTACTCTACAGAAGATAAAAGCGGTCTCTCGTTCAGGTCTCCAAGTCGACCAAATCAGGATCAAAAAAGGTATCAGGGCTGGTAATATTATGCATTAAAAAATACCAAATTACAAAGGACGTGGTGGGGACGACAATAATTTCCCTCAATAGAACGAGAAAGGAATACAACTAACAAAGACAGAATACAGGAAAATTCCCTCGATCAAAGTAGAAGACTCAGCAATAGAATGGACGTTCAACTGATTTTTTATGATGATTTTGCGTTTACAACAATTCTAAGTACTCTAGAAAAACGTTGGAAAACAATAGAGGAAATATCAGAATTTAATTACGTAATGTGCGGAATGACATCATGAAACTACTCCGATACCGTAAGAAAATCACAACGTTAATCCAGCACTCTAATAAAATTTTATCTTGGAAAAGTTATAATTTCGAAAAAATAAATAAATAAATTTTGGCACAATTTCCATAAGGTCTATAGTTTCAATCAGGTACTTGTGGATGAGAATACTGCGTGAGGTCTACTGTTCACAGAACTACTAGTAAATAGAAAACAGAGCAGACGACGCAAACACAAGCGGTGTCTCCTACTTGCATATTTAGCGCTTACGTGAGCTATAAAAACAAAGTAAGGCCACAAAGGCGAATCAGCTGATGAAAAGTCTTTAAAATACGTGAGCATTTGCTCCAGAGTTCAGGAGCATAAGGTAAGAGTATAAGGTAAAGCTTATTCATATAAAAATGAGCAAATGCTTATGCTTCTACCTAATGCTCATGAGCAAAACCTTATGCTCCATGCTCATGGTCATGAGCATATGCTTTGGTTTTATTCATATGGCCCATTGACTACGACTACGCCCCGTTTTGGAAAGCCAATTTTCTGACTCCAGCTGTTTAAAGTCTAGAACTTAGCCAAATCCCAAGCTCGGAAACCGGCCTTTTGTCTTACAATTGTTGTCGATAGCCAATATTATAAGTGAATAGCAAAACTAAAAACAAAATTTGAAAAATTTAGATTTAATTTAATCTTTTGGCTTTCAATTCAACAGGGATGATGCTAGTGAATTCTTGCAAAAAGAATGCACGTTTAGCAATTCGAAATTGAGCAAAGTACAGTCACTTCCCTGGTTTCAAGGTGCATCGGTAACGTTCCAGGATAGCTGGTATCTTCTTCTAACACACGATGTGTCCAGGACAAAATCGTTTCTCAAAGCTGTCAATGGTGAGTGAATTACATTATTTTTCAATAGAACAAATTCTAGAGATTGTAAAAATACGGCAGAGTATTTTCTACGGATTCTCTTATCTCGTGATGGCAATAAATATCATGAATGAATTAATCTCTTTGATGAGGACATACAATGATTGTACAGGAATGCGTGGAATTGTTATAACAATATCTTTGATCAAAACCGCGTTTTACTATCGAAGTATTTTTACTAAATCTTTTCGAAAGAGATATATTAATCAGCAATAGAAAACTTGGGAAAATTGCGTTATAGTGAATTAGCCAATAAGATGATTTAAGAATGACAGTACCGATGTCATCCTATTTTGAACATGACAGTAGTCCTATCGATGTCATTCAATATTGAACATGACAGTACCAACCGGTATTAGGCCTACTAACAATTCAACAATGTTAGCGAAGTGAATAATTTGCACAATTATACAGAAGATTAATTCATCTTTGCTTTTTTCAAATGAAATGCATTTATTAGTTAGCAAACCAACTGATATGGAGGTTTATTTTCATGTCAATCTCGTTTATTTCTGTTGGATTCCATTTCAGTAAATTAAACATACTCACAGAATAGTGAACTTTTATTTATTGACTTCCTATGATTACTAAACTGAATTAAAACACTCTTAAATGATAAATTATTTGAAAACTAGCAGATAACCCGAGCTCCACAAAATTCTGTTTAAATCACAAATAGATTGACTTTAGTTTTGTAGTTCCATGCTGATATTGAAAGTATTACCATAGCCACCTCTAATACAAGACCCCGGCCTACGATATTGCAACGTCGCAGTGTAGGCCTAGAATCTAATACATGATTAGTGAAAAAGATCAGCTGGTATTTTTCAAAATCTTCTTCACCAATCACAACAGTTATTCTAGGCCTACGCTGCGACGTTGCAATATCGTAGGCCGGGGCCTTGTATGAGAGGTGGCTATGGTATTACCAACTGCAATAATTTACAATAGAAAAACGATTTGTTTGGGGTTTTATCTTACGTAAACTTTGCATAGCAAATTGAATAGATTTGTTTCAATGATCAAAATTATAATTAACAAAAATGAAAATAGGCCTATAACCATCGTCGGTGAATTAAGAATCTTCATGCAAAAATTTCAAGTTAATCAGTTTAGTAGTTCAGACGTGATAATGTGTTATTTGTGTATTTCCTATGCCATACATGTATAAGCCAATTCTTTTCATCATAATATAACTAATTTGCAATCATATCATAATTATGTTAACCTTTTTGTTGTTTAAATTGAATAATTCAAGTGTTGTATTTGTTGTAGACGCTCGGCCATGTTTACCGGAGCAGTGCGTGATCGACAGCAGTGAGAGGTCAGCAGGCGGCTCATGGGAGGACAGCAACGGCAAGATGGCGCTGGCCATTCAACAGCAGCTGCTGACAGCTCCCTCCATGCAGGGCGAGGGCGACTTGGACGCAGTTGTGCGACACATGTCGCTGCCTGTCTCTGTCGCAATCAGTCGCGATAAAGGTACCTAATCAGTCACTCGCTCACATCTTGACTATTATTCTATTATCAAGTGCAGTGCAAAAGTCGTAGAGTGGTCTATTATAGTGAGATTCACGTTATAAAGTCAGTGAAACTGATAGGACTACAGGGGTGCCAAGTTTCACATTCCCACTGCCTTTTATAGTAGATAGCATTATTAAAGTCAAAATACCTCTGGGCGTAATTTTGTGCTCTACAATCTGAGACCAGGTAGAGCGCTCTATCTCATATAGATTTCCAGGTACACCTGCTAACAGTGGTGATCTAGTGAAGTTTTCTTATTTAATTTGGTTACAACTTTTCTAAATTCTAAATTCCTGGTTTATATTTCTAGTTTATAATTCTAAATTCCTAGTGTATATTTTGGACTCAAAATTGGACAAAAATCATAATGTTTAAACATAAACATAAACATAAATAATAATGTTTAAACATTAAACATAACCTATTTTTTGACAATTTCTATCTAAATTGGGAAAGGTACAGTTTTGGGTCTATAAGCCTGTTATTCCTTTCCCAATCATAATTGAGGATGATATTGTATTTATCAATGTATAAATAAATAAATAATATAAAAAATACTCCTGTATTTTGAAAAACACCTAATTATTACCTTCAACCATTACCATTCATTACCAATTTCATTTTCCTGATTGAGATTTCGCACAATTATATATGTTCATGTTCTATGAGAACCAGCCTTTAGATGCAATTTGGTGGAGAGTCGCCTATAAGGACACCTCAAGGATCAAAGTTTCAAACAGTAATAACTTTTGACACAATGATCGGATCTCCTCGTACTACAGCTTATTCTTCTCGGCTCTTCAAAGCAGTTCAAAATCATGTATCATAAGTCGAATTTGTAAGATAAATTATTGGAAATTTATTGTTGAGTATACATCAACCCATATCTCCATACACAAAATAATGGACAATTCATATATTCAAAGCTGTAACTCCACATAAAATATAATCTCTATATAATTATTTATCTAGCTCAAGGAAATTTTGCATGCATAACTGAGATAAAGTTGAAAATAGAACTTCATTGAAAATTAAGAATCTTATTAGGTAGTGAAATTGTTGAAATTATTCAAAGGCAGTTTTTGCCGGCCGGTCTAGTGGTAAGGAGCGTTACAAACTTCGTACTACTGGCACCGCCTGATTCGTGGGTTCGAATCCGGCCGATGGCATGAACGTTTGATCATCTCATCAATATTCACCAACGCACTTTCCATTACCCAAGCGCAAGCAAAAAGCTCATGAGGGCTCATCCGCAATAAAAAATAAAAAAAATGAACCTATTTACTCGTTGACAACAATATCGCTTTGAGATGCTCAGTTATGTGTTGTTTAGTTTGGTAACACCGATTACATGTTATAGGTAAAGTATTTTGACCCCCCCCTCCTCAAAAAAAGTAAGATCATGTGTCTTTCAATCTCGAATTAGATATTAGTCACTGAGATATTCCACAGTAAGTTTCAGTATTAGTTGTATAAAGTTTGAATTCGTTTGCAGCGCCGACTGAAACAATATCGTTGGCTTCGTTTGGAGTGACGGCTTCGAATATTTTCCTGCTGGAGCCAGAGGTGAGCTGGATGCTGGCTTCCACCGATGTTCAGCCCACGTTGCATAGGACGCAACTCATGAGCAACCTGGTTGATGTTGTAAGTTGTATTAAGTTCATCGTTTTTAGTTAATTTATGGAGCTTTGTAGCAGAGAAGGATTGAATGATCTGTCCAATTTCAAATCGAAATTTTAGACTAAAGATGGAAATAAATGAGACATTGCTTTTGTTCAGACGCTAATGAATAAATAATAATTATTGAACGTATATTTAAATCAAATGCTGTCAACCTCCTCGAAGATGCTGCAAATATTAAATTTAAATTTTAAATAGATACTGCAATTTGCTACTGCAAATATATCCTGACAGCAGGATGAATATTTGAATTGAATTGAAAAAATCTTCATTCATAAACATGTACAGGTACATAAGGAACAGCGTCAATATACAAACATAAACATAAAAAGTAATAGAATCAGTAAAAAGTAGTAACAGTCTTAAAATCTCCTATGTAAATAACAAAAATCGATTAAACAACAATCACAAACCCACAGTGCGATCTGCAAACTACTGCAGGGAGTACAGATACAATGACATTAAAAACTCCTTGAGTTTTATACTTAATTTTTTATGTTCTCTATTGCCTGTAATTCCAAAGGCAGCATTGTGAAGTATTTCCTTCCTATGTAGTTCGTCTTTTTCTTGAAAAATTCTAACCTGTGTCTTTCCGTTATCCTCCCAAATCTAGTATTGAAGCCATGAGTCTCATTCCGTAGTTCTTCTACAGGGTAATTCCTAACTTACATGATAACATCAAATACGTATTGCCTGTAAACTGTAAGAATGCCAAGCTGCGAAAACCAGTTTTACAGAGTTCATTCTTTTTAGATTCATCATTATTCTTAGTGTTTTTTTCTGTTGAATGAGAATTCTATCAAGATTGCTCTTGGTCGTGGTTCCGTAAATGCATAGACCATAGGCCAGATGGGAGTGTATTAGTGAGTGATAGAGCGTTTTCATAGTTGAAAGACTGCATTTATTCGACATTTGTCTTAAAGCATACAGCCCAGGGGAGATTTTTTTGACTACCTGACAAACATGATTATTCCAGGATAAATTACTGTCGATTTCTAAACCCAGGAATTGTGTACCGGTCACTAATTCCAACATTTCATTATCAATAAAGACATTTGGGCAAATTTCATTTTTTCTCTGATTCGTCGAAAATGAAATTACGACTGACTTCCCCCCCCCCATTTAGAATAAGGTTCCTGTCATTGAGAAATTTATTCATAAGAGAAAGGTCAGTTGCGGATGTCTCTTCTACACTTTGCAATGTATTACCTGAGAAGATGACATTAGCGTCATCTGCATAGAGACACAAAGTAGCTTGCTCTTGGAAAACTCTAGGCAACCCCTTGATGTAACAGATAAATAACAGCGGGCCCAGTATTGTCCCTTGAGGCACACCGTAATTCAAATGTCTAATGTTGGAGCTATATTGAATTTTAGAAGCACCATTATTAAAACAAATTTCCTTCTAGCTGTTCACCCTGTTGTCAATATTTGCAGTGGCAGAAGTCTTCGGGGTGGATGATAGCATTCAATTTGGAGTTTCGTTTGATACATATTATTTACGAAATACGACTTTTAAAAAATAATCGAATATACTCTAGCTAGAAGAATAGAACTTGTTAGAACTAAATAAGTAAAAGTAAATTCGTCTGGCTTTTAATGGTGGAAAGTCCCTGGGAAGGTTCCATCTGGCCTGAATATATAATGTAAGCCATCAATGAGCCTTAGGACTGTCATACTCAACCGGGACCGACAGTTTAACGTGCCCATCCACACGGGAGTGACCTGGTCAAAAAAATTTGGTTATGAGCTGGTTTGAACCCGGAATCTCTGGGCTGCTACGCAAGCACCCCATTCACTAGGCCACACGGATCACTAAAATGATCTCGACTGAAGAATTTGATCAACTTTGTTTGGATTGTTTTTACTTCTGGAAAAGCTTATAGGTCTACTATAGGAAAAAACAAAACATATAGGTTACTGTAGTTCCATTATATTTGTCAAGCTGCTACAGGAATAATCATAGATCATATCTCAAAAACCGATCACATATTATTAAAGTTTCTATCTTTCTATGCATTGCTACTATCTGAAGAAAATTCCAATCACATGGTATTAGTTATAGTTGTCAATAGATGATCAGAGAGCTTGAAATGTTTGAACTGATTCTATAAGTCACTTTTTCTTTGTGTGTCCAGTATCCTACTTCTGGAAATGGCATCAATTCAACTTTTTACAGCATTGAGAACCTTGGGATTGATAGCCTTCTAGTTCAAGATTTCACTTTTCCCGTAATATTGCTTCACTCTTAATCATCAACTTAACTCACCAACAGTATGGTAAATTACTAACAGTAAATAACACACATACATCCCTTGTGTGTAATTTGAAGTGACTTTGTTTAATATTGGTAGCCTAACGTACAACATTATAATTTCCTCTATAAAAACTGAATCTCTCTTACACACTTTCTACACAGCTAGGCCTACATATCAAGAGTGACCACACACAAACAACTCCTTTGTGATGGCATTTCAAACCATTTATCGAACTAAATTTACAAACTTTCTGGTTTCCTTTGAAGTTTATTTAAAATAAACTATGTTAACGATCTAATAAATTGAACCTAGATGTAACTTATTGACATTTTTCGCAGGAGAAATCTGGCACTTCTCTGGAGCTACATTTCTTGGACGAGAATGAAGGTGTTGAAGAAGTTTGGAAACTCTCCTATCTGACCACCGAAGCCGTCAGCAATATCTTAGAGGCAATAAAAAGTCCGTGGGAAACGTTGTTCTCAGTTCCCTTGCAAATAACCAATGGATAGAACCGATACCAGATATTAAAGGAGAAACTATATGGCAATAATTTTATTCTGTTGAACTCGATAAGTTGTTTGTAAATAAATATGCTTTATTCTTGTAAATTGTTTTTTTTTTTAGAGAAGCAACCCCGGTTGATCGTAGAACAAGGTTTAATATTCTGTCGGTTGCACAAAAGCCGGTTAAATTCTAATCGTGATTAATTCAACGATAACCAATCAGAGGAGCCGTCTTATCAAAAATGCCTTCTCGTGAAATTAATCACGGTTGAAATTTAACCGGCTTTTGTGCAACCGGGCCAAATTTATCAGTATTGTAAGTTATATTATGTAATGCTTGATCAGAGAGACTGATAACAAATATCTTAATATTCATCTATAATGCTACCCAAACCATTATGTTTCTGCTGTAACAACTTACTACTACATAACAAGAAAATTGATCCCAATGATAATTCTATAACTATGACTCTGTTGATATACTTAAAAAATATCCTTATATTAATGAATGAATAACAAGTAAATTGGATGAATAACTACTGTAAAATTGATTGGTACAGCGTACAGCGACTATATACCTTGCCGAGTTTCCTAGAAGATTGTTCCTACAACTTTCAAGACACTGGAAAAGCATGCATTTTTCTTCCTCGTTCAAAGAAATCCTTTAAACAAAATAAGCAAATCCGAAATTATGTTATTTTATTGATTGATTTGTTGAAATCCAAAACTATTAATTCTCCATAAATATTTTATGTTCATCCATTTTCTAGTTCACCTCATTTAAAAAGATGGAGGAAGTTTTTAGTTACCTACAGTTAATTGTTGGAAGTACAAGGTGTTTCAAGTTTATAGTCCCTAACCATTATCGCTTCTGAAATTCCTTCCTATTCCTAACAATACATGGGATACAAAAAATACAATAAAACTGAAATTATAATGATATTATAATCCAGCTAGTAAATACAATAAAAGAATATTCATGTGCACTGTTTTCTAAGACAAATTCTTTCTCAACGATGTTTAAACCGAGACCATACCAGTCATTTACATTGTATGTGGAGGAAGTTTTATAGTTATTTGTATATCTAGAGTGAAAAGTACTGTATTTTCCTGACGGAGAAAAAACATTTTTCACTCGTGATACACACAAGATTTTTCCTCCACCTACATTTTTATAAAAACTGCAAATAAAATATAGTTTCATTTCTATAAAATTCATTATTCGTTCTCTCACACATAAGACAACATTTATTTCGCTGTAAATAATAGAAGCATTGATATAGGGCCTATATGTATTCTGTAATCGATCATTATGTATGATGAGATTTGAAACAGGTATTCATAACAACAATAATTGATATGATAATAAATTATTGACTTATATAGATTGTTCTTGTTTCATTAATGTGAAAACATTTTTAAGAACAACGTTGGATCCATTATACATGAGATGCTTACCAGTTAAAAGGCTTAAAGCAGTTAGGATCAATTTTTTCTGAAATCAGCTCAGCATTATTAAGGGATAAGGTTGATCCCACATCCCAGTATAGCCAACAGTAGAAACTATTCAAAAATAGATACAGTATATGGATCTATAACATTACAAAATAATGAGGACATATAATTATTCAAGAAAAATCCAAATAATGTCCCGTCATCTGACCACTTTGGCTTGTATGAAATGAGCCCTGCTATTCATAGTTGGGAACATGTTTGACCAGCAATCAGGAGGTGCCAGGTTCGATCCCCGCTCGGCAAATATTTCCTTCAAATTTTATCAAATTTCCTTCTTGATATTATTCCTGTAGTCAATATTTTCAGAAGTCTTCAGGGTAGCTGATAGCAAGTTTTTTGGATCTGCATTTAATAATTTACAGTAGGTAAATCATAGACTAAGGTTTAGATCTGTGGTACTATTTTGTAGACCGTCTCATGCCAATATTAAGTTTCATCAGTAGAACATTTGTACTGTAATGTTTATACGATAACAATTTTTTCATGAATGGCATCTAATTTTTTATGAGGGCTACTCAATATCTTGTAAATGAAACACTTTGGCTCAAATCACACTTACGCGATTCAAGTGACTGCGACTCTAGTCTCTTCTCGAGGCAGCATGTGCTTTCAAATGGTGACACTCAGACCAGTCGATTCTAGTCTACGCGACCTCATGACTGTGAGATTGAGTCGAGCGTCAACTCGACATATTGGTCGAGCCTCGACTTGAGTTGCGTAGTACCACAGAGTAGAGAAGCACTACTATATGTTTGCACTACTACGGTATGTTTATTCCGTGGTAGTACCGTGCATTTTTAATGAAAGTGATGTTTTATCATTTTAGAGAAGACAATAATAAGAACTAGATGAGACAATATATTATTCATAATAATTATTATAAAATTTGTTACATGCGAAGTAGTGACGAATTGGATCTTATATTTTTAATAAAGTAAGGTTAGAAATGGATTAGCATGAGACTGAAGTTGAGTAGTGACAATGAGCAAAAAAGTCGTAAGGTAGAGAGACTGGAGTATCCTCGACTGGAGTCGTACGATTTGAGTCGAGGTAGTGTGAGTTGAGCCTTAGATCCCCTTTTCTATGAATATCATCATTTCTTTGACAATGAGAAGTATAAAACACATTATGTTTCATTAAAAGATAATAGACTAGCACTCCATAATCCATTATACAATAGTAAGGACGAGTTGGAATTTATATTAAAATTAAGTAAATTATTTATTATCTAAGAAAACGTGGTAAATATTTTAGTAGGGAATAGGAGAGATTTTCAATCATAATTGAAAATTGTTTTTAGAATTAAATATTATTTATGTATTTTAAAAAACATACAGTTAACAAAATGTCATAGATAGGTATATACAATAAATCATACATAATTGAATAAGTAAACTGCAATATTGATTTAAATGATCAAATACAGTACAGTAAATGATAATCGAAAAAATATAGAAAAGAAGCTAAAATGCGTTAAAATTGTTTATTAGGATGAATAAACTTACCGCAAATGATAAAAATCAACAAAACATTAATCATTACGATTGAAATCCAATAAAAATTCAGATATTCCCTGAAGACATATGGAAAGCACACTCATTGCCTATTATTTGTTTTGTATGTACAAAAATATTTATTTCAACGACTTGTGCGTTGTTCATTAACAATATTACTATTCACTTGAAACAATATTAGTACTCGTAATCTGAAACCAGAAACGTAGATATTTATTATCGTCTCTGAAACTTTTTGTTATTTACAAACTATATCTTTAGAACTTCATGCTTGAGATTAGCCACAATGAAAGAGAATTTTAAAATCGGACACAGTTATATTTCAGTTCAACTACAAGCTACATAACAGACTTAAATAAATAGGATTTTAGCCAAGTTTCACACAGTTTGTTCCATTACAAGAAAATTGGTTGATTGAAAAAATGTTGGGAACAATAAATTGTTACAAGATTATTGAGGACATTATTGTACAAAGAAATCAGGGTTCTTCAAGGTTCAACTTTGAATTTATTGTCAAACCTAAATACTGACCATAAATCCTTTCAACTTCTTCCAAAACACTTCAATATCCTACCTTTTTACTTGAATACTGTGACAGATATTCCATTGTATTATATTTCAACCAATGAAATATAGATGGGAACCATTTTTTTGGAATTGATTGATTGATAACCATCTTTAAAAATCAATTTATGAATATTTAGTTCTCACATCTTTATGGCATTTATCCAGTAGAAATTTTACAGATTATTAGGATGATAGAGCTAATAACTACGGCCTAAGACCTTCACTTTATAAAACTATATTCTATATAATAATTATAACTTTATACGTTTGGAAAGAACCTAATAATTTAAACTGATTGTAACCAATGAAATTCGTGTTAAACCTAAAATAGAATGCAAAATTTGCTGGAAGAACGATTCAAAAGCTTAAAACTACTATGTAAAATATATTGAAAATTTAAAAACGTTTCAAAGCGTAATATAAATATTAATTGCGGATCACATCTATTGATAATAATTCAATGTGAAGCCATACACACTCCAGAGTACAGTTCTAGAACATTATAATAAATTTATCAAATAAGATATATAATAAAATCTCTACTCAATTACACTATAATAGACAGCTGAGAAATGCAACATAATATAAATTAAACGTGCTCCAATGTTAAACAAGTATTCATGAAATAATAACGTAAGACAATGTATACAGAAACTACTTTATTGATTAAAAAAAATATCAACATTTCATATCACAATCCAAGCCTATAATCCGTATTATTTTCAAAATCTTGGATTGTTATAGGAAAATTATAAGGAATAGTCAATTCAAAATTTCAATAGTTCTAATAATATAGTTATAATACAATATCAATAATATATAACCAATTCTATAGCGGCTAAACTAGATTAATCAATATTTTGTAACAGTTTTACATAATAATTATAAATAACAAGCAACATTATGAGAAAAGTTATTCGCAAATTAGATAAATCTCATTATAGCCAACTTAGGAAAGTTGAAATAGTAACTCTAACGGTACATGAAGTAACTTTATTGAACTTGAATCTTTCAAGTTGGCATGAAATTTAATTAACAAATTTTGCGTTAAAATTCAGTTGAAAATGAGTTTATTCAACCTAGTATCTTTGTAGCATTGAGCATCATGCATAAGTCTCAGGATCTCAGACTTTATGAGAATATGTAGATCAGCAAATTAAATCTATTAAAATACAGTACTTTCAGATACTGGAGAATAGTCTGAATGTAATGTTTTCAAACAAAAAACATTAAAACCTACTATAGTTAGGTTAGTTCATGTAAGATCGACTGCAATTAATGTTAAACTCAAACTACAGAGTTCCGTTTCCTAACTAAAGAGCAGTTCAGCGTTTAGCTCTACATAAAATACATTAATGATTCAATTTGTTCAATTTCCTAACCACTTTAATTATTAAAATATTTATCCAAATTGACAGACCAGCTGAATTTAAATTTATCAATTTTATAATTTAAAAGTCTATAAATATCGCTACACGTCAAAAGTTCGAACCTTAAACACAGCTAATTCCAACATTTTCTTAATTCTTGAGAACTGGACTATTATCTTATTTTCTAAACAAGTTTAATAAATTAGTATTTTTATGAAAGTCTAGTTCCAATAAGAAATAACAGATTACTTGAGAATATTGTATTACATTCGAGAAGGATAACACCTTTACCGTCCAGTAAATAACAGACTGAGATGCTATGAACAAAATTGAGGGAAAAATTTAAAGGGGAATATGCAATCTATCTGTTCAAACCTTCTGAAAGACTATATAAAGGAGTTATGAACCAATATTATTTTTTTTCTTCTTATTCTTCAAATTTCTTTTATTTATTCATTTTCTATTCTTCTTTCTACATATATTCTTCTTCTTACATATTCTATAATATTTTTTGTTATTCTCATTCTATATCTGCTTCTTTTTTCTTGTTAAACTCTTTTAGCTTTCTTCTCACTTCTTTGTGGTAGATATTCTTTATTATTCTTCAATCTCCTTTTTCTTCTTATTTTGTCTTCAATCTTCCAAACTAAAGTAACAGACTTTAGAGATAAAAATAAATTTGACACAGTAAAATTGAATAGCATATATAAAAATTGATATCAGTATTACATTGATACACATAGATTAAATTCATTCATTTTTTTCATTCAAATTCAACACTAAAAACATAGATTTTGAGAAATCAGTTTTCATTTCGAAACCCACTTCTTCAGTAAATGATAACGTTAAATTTTCAAATACTGCACGATTATTTATGACATTTATATATGACAGACACTGACATTTTACACGTATGTACAAAAGTTGATTATACACATGTAATTAATTATTATAAACCAGTATAACAATGTTAATATATTATAATGATAATCATCACTGTTTATTTCTAGTATATTTGATTATAAAAATAATTAGAAATTTACTATTCAATAATAATAACATTTTGGAATTATTCTCAACCATGAACACAGTTTATTATGAAAATTGAACAAAGCGTTTTGTTTAGCAAGAAATAATCAAAAATAGTAGAATGATCAAGTGTTGATTATTTACATTCATTACTACTTCACAGTAATATTACATTTTCAAGATTGTAGATGGCAATATTAAACGTTCGTACTTTTGTGGACATGAAATTTTTAAAACACTATCATTAAGGTTTTTATTCATATAACTGAAACTCTAACCGTTTACCATAAAATTGAAGTTAATGTTCATCAGGAACTATCTAGCTAGTTTTTCAACTCAACCAAATTTATAAATCTGAACAATTGACACGTTGTATCAACTTTTTGAACTACGGCTTAGTTTGCTTAAAATTCAATGGAGATTGGACAAAAATTTTCTAAAATATAGTTCCTCATATATCATTAACTTTTTTCACCCGAGCAAGACAATCTATTTCAATTCAATATCGAAACTCACAAATAGTAAATTGTTTCAAATCTTATCTAATCAAATTGCCATCAAGTATGACTTTCTTCTTATTGATTCGTTTGAAACGTCAGCTTCGAACATTGTCATCACACTACAATTCTTTCTATATCTGCCAAGATCAGAGGTTCATTATTATGTAGTTTGTTGATATATTCTCATTGTAAAACGCCAGTTTGTTGTTCCATGTACACTCTACTACCTCTACTAATCTAACCTCATCAATCAACGAAATTTCGAACATTAATGACGACATTAATCTGTTGTGCATCTCAATAATATCTAAAAATAAACTCGAAGATTTTCAATATAATATTAATAATAATTTTAAACATAACATAAATTGTGCGAATGGTAGACTAAGTTATCATAGTTGGACTTCCTCCTCACTTATAACAACCAACTATCTATTTCTAGGACCAATTTTAATAGTAGTCTCTTTTAGTTTGGCTGAACTTTGGAGACAAAGTATCATTACTTTCATCAACAAATTTGTTGATTGGTAATGATTGAATTACTTTCGAACAGGTGGATGCTCTTTCTCTCTCTCTATTGACGACAACAATGTATTATTATATTACGAACGTACAATTGCTAGATCACCTTATATGTTTTCTCTTTTTGCGCTCGGTTTTGTGCTGTTTCTAGACGATGACGCATTTCCGTCGGTGCGGTACATGCAGCACGGGACAGAGCACGGCGCGAATCGCCTCGTCGAAAACTGTCTTGAGGCCCTTCTGGGTGAGGGCGCTGCATTCTAGGTACTTCACGGCTCCGATTTCTTTCGCCATTGACAAGCCCTGCAATAGAACAGGCAAAATTTCGAACATAACCTCAAACCATAAATAACTTTAATATATAATAAGTAATAATTTATTCGACCAATCAACATACATTGTACAAAATATTGCAAAAAAACAAAACACTCTTAACTGGTGTAGCAAACATCTTCGCATGCACAATACATTGTATATCTAAATGGAACCCCCAAGGTAATCCTGTGTGGGGCCCTCCTTCATACCCTTATTCACAATAGAAAAACAAATAAAAGGAAAATAAGAAAGAATCACATGAAAATACTCGTACATGGATATAACTAAACAAGACAATTGCTCATATTATGAGCTAAACAAAATAGGTCAACTATTTCCAATAAACTCTCTACCAATAAACCAATGTACTCTCTTGCAAATGTGGCTTTATTCCAAAGTTTCCATCCTAACTTGAACTGTTGTCGATAATTAATCTAAAATTTTATAAAAATTGTACACGTGAAATTCTAACCTTATCTTGGACTTTGTCACTTATAAATTTGGAAGAAAAATAGCACAAGGACTACCTTATTATTTCATCTTTCAATGTTATTACATTAGTGTCATTTACATTGTAAATAAAATAAATAATAAGGTATCTAAGTACTCTCTTGCAATAGTGAAATGTCATTAATGTTGGTATCCAAAAGCACATTAGGACACCAGGCTTAGGCTGGGACAAAAATGAGAGACACAAAGTTATGTCGTTTATTACACTAGGAACACCAGATCTGCTTATTATGCCGCATCTACTTATTGGCCCAACAAAGGCCAACGTCGGCCAGCGCCAATGTATGGTTTGCCAGCGTTGGCCAATTGAAGCTAATGTTCATCAGGAACTATCTAGCTAGTTTTTCAACTCAATCAAATTTTAAAAACTGTACAATTGACACGTTTAAACAATGAGCTAAACGATTTTTTCGAGTGGATGCCAGCCCAGCGAAGGCCAACGAATGCCAGCGCTGGCAAACTACCCATCCACACTAGTCAACCAATGCGTGCTGTTTCCTGTTTTGTCGTCTCCTTTGCTGGTTTTACTGTGATTTTTGAGTTTATATTCTGTGAATTTGTATTGCGTTACCTTTTTATTGTGTTCCTTCTAGTTAATATTTGCAACCTCCAACTCTATTTTCAATTTGCCATTTTGAATGCGGCCCCCGTGTAGCGAGCGCTTGCCAACGTTGGCTACTGCTGGCCTTGATTGGGCACGCAGTGTGGATGACAAGACCAACGCAGCCAAGCTTGCCAAGTTGGGCCAGGCTGGGCCAGCTTACTAGGCCAAGTGTGGACTAGGCATTACACTAGCGACACCATATCAGGGACACAGCTGGTGTCCGAAGATCATCGCATGTCATCAAGATGACATTAGCAACGTCGAACCCCTTCTCACAAGGATTTTCAGTAGTCACTACTAAACCAGACCAGGTCTAGTAGACGCCACTATTGACCTGTGTGCAGGGGGCTTTGGCCAGACTGGCATCAACAAGATACCCTTCTAAAGGAAGAACCGACTGCATGACTTATCGCTATTCTGTGCGATGAGACGATTCTGGTTGAAAGGACAACCAATTCTCAATGCTACAACTGTGCTCATTGGACAACAATAACACTCACCATGGGATAGGTGATTGGCTGAAGCTTCTTTTCTTTCAGTTTTTCGATTGTTTCTTTGTCCTCGCGCAGATCCAGCTTTGTTCCGACAAGAATTATGGGTGTGGTAGGGCAGTGATGTCTAACTTCAGGGTACCACTGAAAAACAAAACATTAGTTATTGAATTTATTTGAAAATATTATGTGAATAAATAATATAGTTTTGCCTATAAATCAAACGAATACAATACTAAAACAAAATATTGTTGAGCCCGGTAGCATAAAAGCCGGTTCAATTTTAACCATGATTAATTTCATGAGAGCCAATTAGAGAAGGTTTTTTTGAAAATACGGCTTCTCTGATTGGTTCTCGTGGAATAACGATTAAAATTTAACCGGCTTTTGTGCAACCAGCACTTAGTGTTGTATTACATTATATTACCAGTATATTATTATTAGTATTATCAATTCAACACTGTCTTCAGAGAAGTTGTAAAATAGACTAATAGTTCATTAACAGTATAAAAAAGTTGAATTTTCATTGAAAAGTATAATCGTCAATTAAAATAAACTAGAATAAGACAACGTATCTTCTTATTATATCATTGAAACGTTGTCCTTTTTTTGTCAAAATCACCAAAAAGCACATAATGTAAGAGACAGTAGAGCATCTCTTTTATTATAATCATCCAAACAACTTTCAATGATCGAACTAGTTGAAAAGTAAAAACGTTTCTTGTTAAATACAGTGGTGAAAGCTCCTTCCGAATGACAAAGCAATCTCAAGCCTTGTTTCCACAATACTAGATGGGAAGGAAATATCCTTGATCAGAATTAATTGTGTAAAAAGTGAGGAAGATTCAAGAAAAAGAGATTGAACAAAAAAATTGAATCAAGTGCTTGGAACAAACTACTTGCTCCACAACTGGCCAGGTGTCAAAAATACTAAACCATCTATTCATTAGATCAGTACAATATAAAACAAGGAACAGTCCATAGGGTTATTGATTTGATAGTGATAGATAATGCATAGGTGGTAGGGGTCAGCGATATAAAACATCAACTTGAATTCAAAAAGAATAGATAAGTGGATCAATGAATAGGAAACAAAGTTCTCTAATAAAAAATTCATTGGACTTCCATTACTGTTATTGTCAGGAGAATTCGGTCATGAGAAATGCTTGTATACTGTAAATATGTAACGTTAATACAGTATAATGTAGTGCATTATATATTATTACTTGAATGTAACTTAATATTATGGAAGGTCTGAAATCAATAATATTATAAGTAATTCAATTACCTTAGCTCTGACGTTTTCGAATGAAGCAGGATTTACAAGTGAGAAGCATATTAAAAATACATCCTGGAACAGAGAAAATATAAACATGTTACCAATTGTTTGAAAATTATAACTCTTCACAAATACTCTTTTAAATTTAACCAAAATACAATAGAATGTATCATGTGACATTGTGATACAAGTCAACAGATATGTTTTCGTTTAAATTCCATTAACTAATTAATTGAATGTATTTATCATGAAATGAAGTAAGAAGGCTTTAGAACATGCAACAAATCATCAGACCAAGAAGACTAAATCTTATCTTATATTCATAGTTTTTTCACTAAGCTTTGAATAATAGAAAAACAAGGAAGTTTTTGGAATTCTGAATTCTACATACAGTTTTCAACTAGAAACTAATACTACAAGTAATATATAAATTTATTAATAAATTTTGTATCAATTAACCAATACTTCTTGAGTTCAATTTAAATTTTGAAAATTCTACCCAAAAATTGAGTAAGATGTAATTACTTAAATTCAATTATGATGTTAGCCATTCCGACCAGGTATCAAAGATGAAAGATTTTTTTAGAAATTTCAGTTTAACCAACTGCTGGGATATTAATACTTTATAATAATTATTTCAAACATCCAATGAAAGCTATATAAATAGTTCTAAGGAATTCTGTAATTGATCAACTCCAAATTCACTTTCTGTTAAGAAAATTTAAATCTTTCAATTCATTTCAAGGTTTAACATTTTTTATTTTACATTCTTCTCCTATTTCCATTAGACTTTGAATAATATAAAAACATTGAATGTGTTTGAAACTTGAACATACTCTTCCATAATACGGTACAAACAGCAAAATAAAACTATCCAAAAAGATCCCTCCACCACTAGAGCAATATAATAAGTATTTATGATTACAACAGCTCTGAGATGTTTCAAATTAAAAATGATGGAATAGTTTATAATTGTCTAAATATTATCTCACTTAGGGCCGGTTTCCGAGCTCGGGATTTAGATAAGTTCTAGACTTTAACTGGCTTTAAACTCTGAAGTCAGAAAATTGGCTTTCCGAGTCAGAGCGTTAACGTAAGTTGAGGACTTAAATAGACCCTAGAGTTTAGAGATCACGTTAGACCCCTGGAGTTTATAATTTCACTTTCTGAGTGAAGGGCTTATAAGTCCAGGACTTGAATTAGATTCTCGCCTCTTTCCGAGTCGAGGATTTATAAAAAGTCGTTAAGTCCAGAACTTAAAACAGCGTAATTTTAAACCCTCGACTGGGGTAGGGTTTAAATTTAAGTTCTAGACTTAACTGAGCAAACACAATTCAGTTATTGGTTTGGAGTAGATGAAAAGCCAAATAGATGTCATAGAATACCTAAATTATTTGGATTAGTCAATCTAAATTCATAATTTATAGTTTGCAATAAAATTGTATCAGAATTATGCGTAAAAACTAACCTTATTTTACGAATGTGACATCACCTTAAAATATTCAAGAAAAATAATAAATTATTATTCCAGGTTTTTTTCAAAACAAATACGTTTTCAAACTCAATAGCCTAATGAATTTTTTTCCAAAATCACTGATTAGGACCAATGATTAATAATAGCATAAAGTAAAATAAAATGTTTATTCAATCATCTTTCAGAAGGTTAGGTTTTGCTTTGAATAGGCCTACAAAGAAATCGAAACGTATTTTCACAAAATAGTTTGGAGAGCATGCTCATTTGAATTATCTCGCTGCAATCAGCTGTTTTCGTTTTGCTATAATGCCAACAATATAACGGAAAAATATTGTGAATTTCCCTCATGTTTACTACATTAAAGTCCTGGACTCAAATAAGTCGAGAACTTTATAGACCCCGGAGTTTAGAAGATAAAATCGTGACTCGATTTAGACCCGAGCGCTTATTTCAGTTCTGGACTTTGTAAGTCCAGAACTTATAGATCCCGAGCTCGGAAACCACCCCTTAATAATCTTCCATGTCTGCACATTCAGACCAAGTAAATAAACGCTCAAGAAATATTTTGTTGTCGAATTGAAGATGGTGTACGGTAGAAACGTTCTTACAAATTTAATAATTTCCATAAAAGGAAGCTGCCATCCTTTTTAATTATTGATAGCGTATAAAAAGGAAATACTGACCGTTTGTGGGTAAGACAGTGGTCGTAACCTGTCGTAATCTTCCTGACCAGCTGTATCCCATAGTCCCAGATTGATCGGCTTGCCATCAACCATCACATTTGCTGAATAATTGTCGAATCTGTAATAGAACAATACAATAAAGTATAGGAGTAAGATAATTTCTGCTACATTTCAATTACTTCATGATTAGCTTAAAATATTATTCAAAACATGAGTCCACAAACTGTTTGTCATTAAGAAAAAAATGTAAGCTTTGACATTTTCTTACATAATTTGATTGGAAGATGGAATGAAGTTTTAATAGACGTACATCCAAACAAACCTATAAATTAATAAATTAGAATCTTGGGATTCAAGTGACAAAGTTGTGATACAGATCAGTATCCAGATTACAATCAGAGCCGAGAATCTGTATTATATTGATCTATAATTCGACGCCTAAAAACTAATAATCATGGAATTGTCACTTCAATGACAATTATTGAAACAAACCATTTGGAGAAAAATACATGTTTGTGAGTAATTCTCTTAGAAATTATTAAAAAATAAACTTTTAATACACAAAAATCAAGTACAAATGAATACATTATCAAAAAGCGATAAATATAGATTAAATATGAATAGATACATATGATGTGAGCTTGATATGTGGAAACAAATGCAAAATATTTGAGACGGATTAAAAAATATTTGTATGTTGATAAAAATATAATAATTATTGCATTCTTTTGCTTAACAAGTATTAATATCATGTTCTACAGTAATTGTGATAGATATCATCATTCCATACATAACATATAAATTCCAATTCACGGATATGTGACTCAACCTTCATTGTCCTGATAAGAAAATAAAAAATAAACAAAGGTTTATACTCTTTGAACTTAATTTATCAATGAATCACGTTGTGACTATTTATACGATAGTAAATTGGTGGGAGATAATTGTCTATTCATCCAAAGTTAGGAAACCACATTAATTTCACATTAAAACGAATGGGTCGATGAATATTATCAATGGAGCGCAATTATCGATCAATTTGTATGATGAGTTGAATAAATTCATATTACTCATTCATTAATGTGTTGAATTTTGCATAGCTTTGTACTATTATACTGTGGAAGGGGGTAATATCTCCAAATCCTTCCAAAATTATTAAGTATTCAGAGATAATTTCTATATGACTTGAGCTGTATTTGAGCACGAGAATAAAGTATCTGAGATTAAAATTCTTGTTACAAGTTAAAGAAAGCAACAACTATGGATAATATATAATATAGATAACTATAGATCCATCACTGATGGATAAGATCATGAATTGTTGTCCATAAGCGAATGAATAATTCAATTGAAGGAATTTATTAGTGGAGATCCCTCAATCTCATCAAATGTTAAGTTTGTTAAAATAATTATTATTGTACCTCCATCTCGCATTACATTATTATTGATGCTGGAGTTATTTTGGCAATATCATTTTTCTGATGAAATAACTCAAGTCAGAGAAAAAATAGTTATAAATACTGAGAACATTTTTTATCCAAGTACAGTAATGCACATACAGTACCTTACCATTATTTTATGATCTTATCCATCATTTTACTGCCCCAAATACCGTAAATATAAAATTTGAATATAATGGGAGTATACTCACACTGTAGGTATATATTCTCCCGGAAAGGCATTAGTTGTGTAGCTGATAAGAAGACATGTTTTACCAACGGCACTGAAATCACACAAAAAACCTAATATAATAGACAATTTTAATGTGATTTTGATCCAAACTGATATGAAAAATATAAAAATTACCGAACACTTATTACATTGATAAATTATGGATAAGATTCAGTGCCGGTTGCACAGAAGCCTGTTAAATTTAAATCATGATTCACGAGAACCAATCAGAGAAACCTTTTTTTCGGAATAGCCTTCTCTAATTGGGTCTTGTGAAATTATTCAAGATTAAATTTTAACCGGCTTTTGTGCAACTGGGCCAAACATTAATGTACATGTAATATCATGTTGCCTATGGATAGGTTGACTACAGAAGCCGCACCACGAGATGACCTGTGATGTCTACTACTCACTCAAGTCGAGTTTCAACTTATAAACTCCAATTTTGGCAAAACTGAAATTTCAACATAATTAAAAACGTCTCTTAGCCCCAATCGCACAAAAGCCTGTCAGATTTTAACCATAATTAAATGCCACAAAAACCAATCAGAAAATGATGTTTTGAAAAAATGGATTCTCTTATTGGTTCTCATGGCATTTAAATGCGGTTCAAATTCAACAGGCTTTTGTACAGCTAAGGCTTAGATTAGCACCTTGTAAAAATCATAGCTTTAGTGTGCGACCGGGTTTCCAAAAACGTTTCCAAACTCCACAATAGTACATTTTTATTTATTTTTACCCTTATGTTAAATGGAGTTAGACGGTTGCACTCCTAGTCCACGATTTTTACTTTCCTTGCCTTATTACTATGGGTAAGGAAAGTATTGCTTTCCGAAAAAAAATAAGGTACCCCAATTTCTAAATTTCTATACGTTTCAAGGTACCCTGAGTCCAAAAAAGTGGTTTTTGGGTATTGGTGTGTGTGTGTGTGTGTGTGTGTGTGTGTGTGTGTGTGTGTGTGTGTGTGTGTGTGTGTGTATAGCTGCGTACACATATACGCGCTTCCAACCCGCAGCGAGCACCCTCCGCCCTCGTACCGCCCTCGTTCCTCCATCGAACCACAGTCGCTCCGCCCCCGCACCCATCATGAACTTAAGATGAACGGAAGATGTTAGATCTTCTCGCGTTCCCCGGTCGAACCACTGTTGCTCCCCGGTCGATCATCAATCGCTCTGCTGGAGTGACGTTCGGTTGCGGAGCAGAGCGAAAGTCTGTACGCACCTTTAGAGTGTATGTGCGTCTGTGTACACGATATCTCATCTCCCAATTAAGGGAATGACTTGAAATTTGGAACTTAAGGTCCTTACACTATAAGGATCCGACACGAACAATCTCGATCAAATGCGATTCAAGATGGCGGCTAAAATGGCGAAAATGTTGTCAAAAACAGGGTTTTCGCGATTTTCTCGAAAACGGCTCCAACGATTTTGATTAAAGTTATACCTAGAATAGTCATCGATAAGCTCTATCAACTGCCACAAGTCCCATATCTGTAAAAATTTCAGGAGCTCTGTCCCATCTATGCAAAGTTTGATTTTAGATTCTCAATTATCAGGCTTCAGATACAATTTAAACAAAAAATTTCAAGTGGAAAAGATTGAGCATGAGAATCTCTACAATTAATGTTCAGTAACATTTTCACCTAAAATTAAAAATAAGCTCGAAATTCGAGAAAATGTGATTATCCAATTATTGCAAACTGTTGGCAACAAATAACTGTTGATTCTATTAAATGATTCACTATGAAGAGATAGCAGACCTCGTGTGTCTCCAGCGTTATTGCCCTGTCACCAGCTGGCTCAAATCTTTGAATAGTAGATTTGAGATGCGCGGGAACACTAGCGTCAGGTGATCAATTTTCATAACGGCAAGGAAAGTTATGTGAGTGTGCCACACCAGATTTTTATAAATTGAGCTTGGTAACTAATCTAATCAACAACTAATCTTTTTTCCAATTAAAAATTTTTCATTTCATCAAATCTATCTCTGGAAGATTTTATTAGAAATTGCAGTTTAACCAACTGCTAGATTATCATTACTGTATAATAATTATTTCAAATATGCAATTACAGCTATTTAGTTATTTGGTCAATATTTTCAGTAGCAGAAGTCCTTAATTCTATTTAATTGGATATTTAAAATTATTATACAGTAATAAATCTTTCTCTTTTATATTCGATTACAATATAACTGAGATAATTAAACAAGATATCCCATGATATAGGTCGTTTATGTTCCAAATTTTTAGCCCATTACTGTCGACTACGAAAAATCCCCTATCGACTAAATAAATATCGAAAAATAGGACTATCGACTCATAAGGAGAATGCATTTTAGAACACTAAATTTTCCCCAATTCAAAGCAAGGGTTACCTGTGCTAGTCAAGTATAAGACAGGAGAGCTGTTAATAACTAGAGTTCATAACGTTAACCATTCATGGTCAGAAGAGGCCAGAGGAAAAAATTCTACAAATATCAGTCACAAGTTCTAAAATTTCTGATAATTTAATATTTTTTTCTTAAAGATTGAATAGAGCGAATAAGAATAGAATTTAATAAACGGTACAGAAACTATTAAAAAATAAAAATCTAGTTTCTAGTGTATTTAAGTTGTCACCTAGATTATGACAGTTAGAAAGAATGTCTTGAAATGTTGAAGAGATTTCTCGGTCTAATAAATTCTTGTAGGCACGCACGAATTATTCGATAATAACTGTTGACACAGCATTCAAAAAGTGGGACAGAATTTGACTTATTCAAAAAACGAAAGTTAAAACTAGCTGGATCAGAAGTTTTTTATAGTTATAGAATTCGTAACTATTACAACAGTACATTCTCTGTAGTTACAGTTTTTTAGTTGAATAGATAATTATTGGAAAGTATTCCAAAATAGTAATTTTTGATAAGTTTTCAGGTATATTGTTCTCTATTATATATCATAATGCTAGTGATCATAGCTCTTAAATACCTTATACTTAATCATTAGCATAAGAAAATTATTTCAGAATAATTTACTAATGTATCTGAATACACTAATTCTAATAGTATTACTAACTATTTCTAATAGTAAAAAAGTGCACAGGAAACTTAAAGCTATCAGAGAATATAAATCTTAAATAAAAATTCCAATTCTTTCGTTATTACTTCAGATCTATCTCTCTCTCTCACTCTTTCTCTCTCTAGCGATATTATATTCTCTCTGCATATTTCCCACATCCCTCTCAATTCTGTCTATTCATCTCATCCCATCTTTTGCATGCATTCAGACAAATATTCTTCATTTTGTATAATTATTATTGTATTTAATTCATCATTATAAAAGTGTTATTTTTGTTTATTATTATTAGTGTTTGCCATAGGTTTTGTCAGACTTGGCAATGTTAAATGTATTAAATAAATATAATATATATATGGAAAAGAATAAGAATAAACCAGTTACATCAAGGAATCTAATCCAACGATAATTTTAGAATTTAAGACAAGGAAATAGAATAATAAACAATCCAGAATAATTCATACTACTGTGGTTATCTTGAACTTGATATCTTGAAATACGTGTTGAATAATATATTTACTTTCTTGTCAAACAGTACGTCTATTGTCTTCAATTTTATTCACTTCTTATTGAAAACACCTGAATTGTTTAATCTGGTAAATATATTTCTAATTCCGAATTATTCACACATTTACAGTTACAGTTACTGTATTAAAAAAAAATTAAATGAACTAGATATTATAAAAAATATATTTGAGCCTTTTAGGGCGAAAAACCTTCCCTTTAATATAAAGCATAAAAAAGTCGAACCTATCATAATGAGTAGAAAAATTGTATGATCCTCCACATATTATCATTATGCATGCCGCGAGACAATATATACATGGTGAGGCAACACATTAAATTATGCATTAGTGTAATAAGCACCTGAAAATGACAGGAGTTAAGGGGAGTGGGAGTTAATCAACAAAGAGGTTAATAATTGTAATGGAGCTTGACAGGATGATAATAACATTTCACATCGTGCTCACTACTAAATAATAACATTATATACTTGAGATTGTTCCTAAGCTGTATGATGATGATGGAATAACACCAACTGACTGCATTCTATTTATTTTAGTCTCTCACCTACTTAGAAAAGTATCATGTATAATATCATCAAAGGAACGTGTTTTCAGAGATAGATTTCGAAAAGTTCAACTATGTATTTCAAAGGGACGACTTATTTATAAATAATGGGAAACTAGTAGTGGCTGTTACATCATTACCGCATTGATGTAAAGTATTCTAGAAGCTAACAAGAATGAAGCATCAGTGTGCTATCACTCATATGGCACCATTTATATTTGAATAATCTGCTGATCGATATTGAACTACTCGAATGTCTACTAGAGACAAATACTGGTGTAACAACCGAAACTAGTTTCTAAAATTAAAGACGTTCAATTTAATGTGAATATCTACAACATTGCCTCCACTAAAACACAGGACTACACATTTACTAGAGACACTACAATTTTTACAAATAGCATTCAAAATAACATTACAGTAATGTATTTTCAATTATTGTATGTATAATCACTAGAGTATTTTCTCGTTTCTTGATAGAACCTATCATGAACATAAATAAATATATTTGGACTGTAAATTGTGCTGAACTGTGTGAAAGTGAAGATCTAATCATATTCTATCTGAAATCTGGAGAAAACTAGCTCAAGGTTTACCTTTCCCTCTACTAATATTTCAATGATAAGAATTTATAAAAATTAGGAATTATTTTCTTAATGCATTACAATCTAGTCTAAAAAGACTAATGATCAATATTTATTATAGAATAAAGGTTTAAATTAATAAGATAGGTAGTTCTCACAAGGACTACTACTTCTAGCAACTAACTTGAAATTGACAAAAAATATAAAAATATATAAACTAACTAAATTATGAAGAATAAATGAATTTCAGTAGGCCTGAACAACGTCATTTTTTTAGGTCCAATTCCTAAGCGACAACAAGAATCGGATAGTCGATGTTTAGGAATTGAACCTTTACTCTCTTAATGTTATCTTATATGGTTATATCCTTATACTCTCTTTATTTCCGAATCGCTCATAAAATATCACTATATGATGTACTTTAAGCGATGAACAACTAACTGTATTTTATAGCTAGAGTAGTTCTAAAATACTTTGAGTAACATGTAAAATTTCAAGAAGCAAATGTATTTCCAGTAACAAACACCAATATTTTTTTGCAAAAGCGCAGCAAATTCGAATCGCATGTAAAATGGCAGCGGAGCACTGTACTTTTTTGATGTGCAACCAGCAATTTTTCTATTTTCAACTCGAGTAACTCACATGCGGCCGAATTGAGCGGAACAAGCACATTTAGCTTGAGGGCAAATTGCGGGTTTTGCATCAATTCAGTCAAAAGCCGCTCCTCGTTGCATGCGAGTTTAAGCACATTAATATTTCATTTACGTTCTACAATAAAATGTGACTACACTGTTTAAAATATTCAGCAGCCTGAAACAACGCTTATCTTTAGCATTGATATTTCACATACATAGTTATATTCCCTCTTCATTTCTTGTTTTTTATTAAGGTACTTCATACTTCTGAATATATAACTTTCAAATAAAGTATTTTGATAGGGCTACTTGAGTTGTTTAATTATTATTACTAGTACCCTCCTTTTCATTTATTATTTCCACTGTCTTTGAAAATTGAATCTCATTATAGATTTTTAACCTCAAACATCACCTGCCCCTTCCCACTCTTCCCCTTCGTCACCTTCACACTCCACACCTTCCCATCTTAATTGCATTATATTATATTGCATCTCAACATCAAACCCTGTTTGGAAGAAAGCTGAATATTTTCTATTTCCGGAGCTAAGCTGAACCTTGAAATGAATCACATATCATATTCACCACTCATTATTCTATGATGTTGATGTGCAGTTGAATATTCAATGTTGACAATTTTTGAATCAAATTACGGCACAGTCAAGTTCAGTAGGCCTACCACTTCTTATTCCATTCTCAGACTTGCACAAAAGACACGTGACGTGACATTGAAAGTGATTTACAGATTAACTTGAGGTCTCCATTCAAAAGTGCCGACCATTGAATGTTTTAATAATCTTACGGGCCAATCATAAAAAGTGTGGAGTTAATTATGATAGACAAAGAGCTATAGACGTACTTTATATGATATGATATGAAGAGATCATTATCAAGTGATTAAATGAGACTGATTAATGAGACAGTAATGAATACTTGGTTTCGCTGAATACGGGCTAATTCTATAACTTCATCATTGTTTTTAAAATATATGATATAATGCATATTATACTATAATATAATGTATTATTGCTTGTGAGATTTCCTGACCAATATATTAGTCCATTTGTATTTTTGTGTTAGATTCTTCCTATTTGTTTTTTGTAGCCTGTGATTTTAATTGAATTGCAGAACTTTACATGTTTTATGGTTGGTTTTTCCTGGTTACCAGTTATCCTTTCATTTAATAACTCACAAAATGATTTAAAATATTAGAAACCAACATGTCCTTTTGATACTCTAATGTCACACCTAATCAAATAACAGCATCATACTTGTTGATTCAAGTATTATTAACGTAATTTTTCTGATAAGGGTACCACATTGGAATCTTCAATCTCCGTCAACTCTTTTACAATAATGACTTTAATAGACGTTATCATTCTACGTTGCTTCCTAATTTGTCAATAAATAATGATTTCATAAACGTTCCTAGAATTCTAGATTCTTGTGCTACTTCAACTGTTACCACAGTCAACAAATTTAGATACATAAATTTATAGACGATGGAAACGACCAAACCCCATCACAGAAACTATTAAAACTGACTCAATCTGATAAGAAACTAATCAATTTGCCTTCATGAACAATAAACAGACGCACTGAGATGCTGATCGGTCCAAATTGAAAAGGAAATTATGAATCGGCGACTGCTCTGGAGGATTTGTTTACTTTTATCCAATATAAACACAGTTAGCTTGGCGACCGGCCAATTTCAGCCACACTCCGAATGGCCTGGTCCACACTTTGCCAAGATTACATCACCATCTCACCAGTATTTAACCGCAAAATTATTATCTCGAAATCAAATCTAGCTCTGCGATATTTCAGTACAGATATAAATTAATTTAACAAGAACTAATGTTGCATCATTCTTTAGACTGCCTAAATATGTTGTATATACCTTTGTTTTACCGTTATAAGTTATTCGTTTGTATCAAATATTTTGCGATTTTTATAAACTCATAAATAATTTTAGCAGAATCGGTTAAAATGGACACCCGGCAGCATGCGCATGTCACGTATATTGCTCTATTCGCCTCACATCTGAGGTAAGGTATTGTGGAATGGAGCTCAGCATTTCAGATACACCTGGATAGGATACTATAATCCAAAAGAAGACCCTAAGAGCAATACTGAGAGTTAACAGGTTGGACCACTGAAACCGTTCTTTAATGAATTTGAACTAGTGACTGTAATCTCACTGTATATTCTTGTGACCACGTTCCTGGCACAAAGAGAAACCCCCTCATTAATGGGTGACAAGCATCGATACAATACAAGGAATACAAACTATATTGACCCCTCCAAGCACCGCATCAAAAAGTTCAAGAGGTCCCAAGCATATGTGGGTGCATATTTTTTCAACCTGGTGCCATCAAAACTTAAGGCACTAGAAAACAACAGGTCGTTTGCCATTGCACTCAAACGGTACCGTACCTAACAGTGTTGGAGTATGTGGAAAAACATACATTCAGACATCTTACAGGTCGGACAACTGACAAGAACTGCCGATTCAAACTCTCCCAAGGGGGGAAAACCTGACGATTCCCTAGTCACTGACTACGGAGAAGACGTATTTAAAAAACATGAAAAAATCATGCATGGCAAGAATTGACAAAATGAGAGTTTAGCGCGGTGCGCATAAAGAGGTGACAACAAATTTTCATTTGCTAGGTTTTAACACAATTTATCAACAATAAGCCAAATAATTGAGGTGTAGTAAGATTTATAATTGTATCATTTGTTTCTATTTTTCATTTAAGATTTGATAAGATTTTTAAAAAGTAAATGGTTGTAGCACATTAAATACTATTTTACTATGAAACCAGTAAAGACCATAGAGAATTTATTGAGTTGACACATGAAATACTACCAGCATTTATCAACATATGAAAAAGTTAACACTACTACTTAGATGAAGGTAGAGCCAATTGGGCAAGTTTTCAATTCGAAATATTTAAATATTGAATTTTGTAAAAGTTTATTGGACGTGACCTCTTCTCAAGTGAAATCAAACAATATTTTCATTGTGCAATCCATTTGTTTACAACTTGACTGTATCTCCAAAAAAGGGAATGATGTATTTCCAATAAAAAGAATATTTCATAACTCAGACCTACATCAACCTAACCCGTAAAATGGTGAATTTAGAATTTTAGATCTTAGGTTGATCAACAAATTGTATTTTAGAAATATTTTAAAGTAAATTGAACTGTTTAATAATTACAACTTCCAGTACAGAAGGCTACTTGAATCATGTAGGCGGTACACATGACTGGGGAATAACAAGTTGTAAAACAAGATTATGTTGAAAATAGGCTATTGATTTGATATTTTTACACAAGAGGATTAATACATAAAAATTTAATAATAAAATTTAAGGGCTTTGTTTGGAATATTCTAAAACAAAAATCAGATGTGAAGAGTTTCATTGTGGGAGGTAAAAACATCAAACCAGTAGCAGAGCTTACACTCTTGCTCATTCATAAGTCAGATAAAAATACGAATATTTTACCGCAATATAGAATCAATCAAACATTATATCAATATAGAAAAAACAAATAAAAGTTTTCTATTGTTACATAAATTGCAAGTTCGTCAAACAATAGTACATTGGTTTGGTTCAAGGCTGTCATGAAGGGGTCTCTAACCTAGACAGAGAGCTTGTACTTCTTTTTATTTTCAAGCTGTTCAATTCAAAGACATAAGATTGAATTTAAATAGTTTAAACAGTTATTTTACTTACCCATCACCAACAACCACACACTTTATGGCTTGCATTTTTAAATTATTATCCCGACACGTACTATTGTTCAACTACGCAGAGCTGAATGGGTGGGGAGGTTAATATGGAGTCCAATTACACTGGTAATTGTTTTATTTTACAACGTTAACTATGAGATACACGAAATTACAGATTTCGAATAAAGTTCAAAACTATAGTTGCAAAAATAAATCATTAATAAGATATGTGCAAAAGATTCACAAAAGAATTATCATCAATAATAATAATAGATCTCCGATGATTGAGACCCACAACTGTTCACTTGTTCACTCACTCTCACTGCTATTTAATTTTTTTAGGCAGCCCTGCTTCGTTCATTCAATCAAATCACACACTATTACAAATGCTAACTAGAAATAAACGCAATTCAATTAGAAAAAAGATTCATAGTTTAATGAATTAATTTCTTATTTTATAGAGTATGATGATTGATATGCAAGATGGGAACAAATAATATAGTTTCCGAAATTGGCAACGACTCACTTACTGAATAAGGTTGGTAGACATGAACTAATGTTGGAGGGCGCAGAATTTAAACATTGATGGAGATTTTAATTTCAAAACTTGGATTAGTCATTCAGAACCCTACAGTATTTTTTGTAGCATTTCAAAAGCGAGAATAAAAATAATAAAGTATAGAGATAATATATGATTGAAAAGCTATAATTCAAATAATTTTGAGTATTGAAAGTCAATAATTTAGTGAATAATTAAGACAAAAATCTTGGCAGCAAAACTGTAGGCCTACAGATCACAACCATTATAATCTATACAATATTTCTATTCATGAAATAAATTAATTTTAGTAATGTAATAAATAGCTAGAGTTCAAATTGAACAGGGAAATGAAATATGTTGAATGAAACAATACTTCAAATTGAGATTTTATACTTGTCAATATTACTTTATTGTTCAAGTCAGTCATTACAAGAATAATATACATTGCACTTCAATTAAATACATATTTTATGCTTTTTCTTATATGCTACAACTTCAAACTATTCGAATTAGTCAATTTTTGTCAAAAAATATCTCATTTTTCAAAAGGCAAAGTTGGATATTAAGCACAAAATATTAGTCCAAAGTCGATTAGTCCTTATAACATTAATAAATTATAATCTAACACAGCTTAAATACTCAATTACAAACATACAATTTCTAAAATCTTTGTATAATTTTATAAATTTCAATATTATTATCCAACTATACGAATACCATAATAATTATTTACATAGCAATTTCTCTCATTACAGTAAGTTAATATCTAGTTTGGTGTTGATATATTTTACTATATTACTATTAAAGTGGGAGAATTTCAGTACCATTAAATATCGTAAATTATGTATGAGAAGCCTCATATGTGAATTGTATTTTATACTGATATTATATTAAACCCTATACTGAATTAAAAATAAAAAAATGAGATCTTTCTGATCAGAGCATGTATAATGATGGCAATCGTTGGAAAAAATAACTTTTCAAGGAAATAAACATAGTTTTCAAGTTGCTGATTTCTCATACTGTTCTGATTTTAGAACATCAAGTTTCAAAATATCAACATTGATAATTCCTATACATTGATAAAAGAGTTTCTAGGGAGCTATTGAAAAAATAAATTGAATACAAAATACAAAGGGGCGAGTTTTTTTACGAAAGGACAATCGAACAAATAGATTTAGGCCCGGTTGCACAAAAGCCGGTTAAATTTTAACCGTGATTAATTTCACGAGAACCAATCAGAGAAGGGTTTTTTGAAAAGACGGCTTCTCTGATTGGTTATCGTAGAATTAAACACGGTTTAAATTTAACCGGCTGTTGTGCAACCGGGCCTGAGTTTTTAAAGATTATAGTACAATTTTATAAACAAATATTTTAATAATCTTAGTGCAATTAAAAAAAACTAGTAGAATAAAACCTACTACCGTTGGTTTTGACTTTTACTAAATTTGGAACACGATCACATAATTATTATAAAACAAAAAAAAAGACTCTCTGCACGGTCGACAAAGATAATGTAAGTTTCTAAGGGCCGGTTTCCGAGCTCGGGATTCAGCCAAGTTCTAGACTTTAATCAGCTGGAGTCAGAAAATGTACTTTCCGAAACGGGGTGTACTCGTAGTCATTGTCAAAGTACCGTTTGAATTAAATTTCGAAAAACTAGAAAATTGAACACAAAATAAAATAAAGAGAAAATAGTGCAAAATTTCAGCTATTTTGAATTATTAAGCAATGCTTAATTTCGTCAAGAAGAAACGTTTCCAGTAATAGAAATGAGAAAATAAAAACGACGTCTACTGTCATAAAAACTGCGACTACGCCCCGTTTTTGAAAGTCAATGTTCTGACTCCAGCTGTTTAAGGTCTAGAACTTAGCTAAATCCTGAGCTCGGAGACCGGCACTAAGTGTTTTAATCTATCTATGTCCTGTGTTTCCTGTTTCAATTAATATTAACAAATAAAAAAATATATACTGCATTAATATGCTTTACGAACATCGCCTAAGACCTTGAAAACGTTTCGAGAAACTATGATAAAGTACAATATTTTGTATTAAAAAATTCTATATTGTGTCATAAAGTATCAAGTATAATTGATGTAAATTTTACAAAATAAGTAGGCCTAGTATGTAGACATAAATTTTTCCAGAGTTCACTTTGCTACTTGTGCTAAGTTATTTCAAATGTATCATGAATTAATCTATTCCTTATTATTTTTATTTTGTAGAAGTAGTATTATTGTAGTTATATTGTAATTTTTCATAAGTTATTGTGAAGATGAGCAATATATTATTTTTATTATTATTGACAATACATTACAAAATAATATGAGATGATACAACAGGCTTAAAACCAACATTCCTAATTTAGAGCTATCAACAATCAAGAAGTTGGTTATGTTCAGACTATATTCTTCGCTGATTATTTTTCTTTTCTCAAAAACTATGATCCAACAGCTTTTAATTTTTCAAATCGATAAAAATGTTGAACTCAATATTATAAAACAAACATAATACCATATCTTCAAAAATTTGCTCTGCGAAATGTTTCCTCTTCCGCGTTCAGAGCCACGTTTTTGTTACGTTTCAGTTCAGAGGATCCTATCCTTCATTAAACTGAGCTACCCAGCCACACCTTGGAGTCAAATATCCTCAGGTTAAATGAGTTAGTGATGGGTAGGCTTAAACTCTGAGAATGCTGAAACAGTCTTCCTACTTTAGTTTATGGAAGTGAGGCATGGGTTCTGAGAAAGAAACATTGATGAAGGATTCCGTCTTGCTAGAATGCGATTACTAAGACAAATGAAAAGATGCACAAGAGACGATTCGACTTCATAATAATGGCTTCAGTTCCCTGGTTTTCAGCTACGGCACGACTAATACTGGAAAAACGTTTACAGTTCAAGGAACTGACCTACATCAATGATTTTCTATAAAAAATTGAGAGAATCATAAATGTGTACTGTTTGCGGATGACACCACAATCATGATTCCAACAGAAAGAGGGTCGGACAGAGACATCAGTATAGATTAAGCATTCCAAGAGGCTCTTCAGTATGCAATAACTTCAAAATTACAAATTAACAGGGAGAAAACTGTAAAGATGGTTTTTGCACCCAACCAAAGGCAAGAACACGAGACAGAAAGCAACACGGATAGAACTGGCCGTACAATGTTTCTTGGGGTGATGTTTGACCAAAACCTGAATCGGATGGGCACGTTAAATTTTCGGTCCCGGCTGAAGTATGTAAGTTAGACAGTAGTAAGGCCCATTGACGGCTTAAATGATACATTCATGCGAGGTGGGAACTTCCTGCGAGGGACTCTCCACCAACAAAAAGTCATACGAATTTACTTTTTACCTGAACCGGAATGAATACACAAACCATTTAAGAAAAAAACTCTCTTCAGCCATTTATTTTGTTTGGAGAATTAGAAGCATTGAATATGAGAAAGCAGCATTTGTCGAGTATCATTATATTTTGCCTTTTTGTTGCGGTATGGAATTGTAGTAAGGGGATTATCAACAAGAAGCTTTATGGATAGAATACTTCGCTGTCAAAAAAAGCATCAAGAATAATATTGTAAGGCAAGATTTCAAGGAATTCAAATCAAGATAGTGATCTCAATCTGTATTACAGAAACAATCATTCTTGCAACAAGACCTGAACTCTGATTTAATCAACATAATAGCAATTCCCGAAGCCGACTAAATATTGATTTCCCGCAACATAGGATCGGCAAATACCAGTGCACCCCAATCTACGCTGGCTCACACTACTTTAGCATCCTGCCAAGTCACTGATACATTCCTACCCACATTTCCTGAAGGAGCTGAAGCAGTATTTCATGACAATACCTTACTACACCATAGCTGAATTTATTGGGAAAAATGAATTTCAATACCCGAAAACATGATCAAGAGAATCCCCAATTGAGTTAAATTCCGAGAATCGCAAAGATTCACCGATCCATGGACCGGTTCAATTGACTCGCCAGCATTTACTTGCAAGTAAGAGTTTAAATTCTCTCTATAATCCATCACCAAATGTTTCGAAACAATTCACGAAAACAAAAGCAGAGCAGATAAGAGTGTAATTCCGTACCGCGAATCAAAGCTTACTAATCTGTTTCAAAAAGGTTAAAGAGAAAATCGTTATGATGTTGAACATTGATTAATCTATATTTGAACAGTTGAAATACTGCAGCTATTTAACAAATCATTGAGCAGTCCTAACTTTCAATATTTTTCAGATGTTAGACGACACTCATTGGGTGTCGAATTCAAATGGCTAAGAAATCTTAGGAAATGTACATAATTAATGGCTTCATTTAAATGGCAAACAGCTTAATAATAATTGAGAATGATAGCTGCGAAACTTTTTACTGGCTAGAAAGTGGCCCTTAAATACGTATAATTTGGTTAATTCTAATTGTTGTAATAATATGTTGGATAATTGAGAAATAAATACAATATTTACATTTACTACGCTCATCAAGAAAATAGTCGCAATAATGACAATAACTTGTAAACAAACATGAACTTTGTTTCAGTATTTGACAGACAGCCGCACTCGCACTACAAAACTATACTTTCATCAATTCAAATAACGAATACAATACACAAATATGTTCGCCCATAATTGCTACCACAATAAGTAACATCTCTATTTCATTGAAATAACACACACACAACACATAAAATAATGAAATATCATTTTTGTCACACTTATCCTACTACTTACATTTAGTAACAGTTAACACAACAATATAATATCATGAAATTGGTTTTTCATTCTGTAAGTTTACTATAACCAAATAAATCCTATTACTATAGTAATTATCATTCGAATACTATCTAAAATACAGATAACATAGCTAAGGCTTGCCTTAAATTATATACAGTACATTGTTCTTTCAGTTAATCACCACTTATTTTTACAAGTTTAGAGTACAATACAAGAAAATGGCGATTTCAGGTTAGCAACCGTAAATATAGAAAATTGAAATTGAACAATACCAAAATAAACAATAAATTGTGGGGTGTAAATTTACTAATACGTATGCAGAACATTTTAATTCACGTTTATGAGAGCTTCAAAGTTGAATAGGAACGATTTATTGATACAGTACATTTAGATGGTGTTAAATTGAAGAAATATTCTCCAAAATTTAGTATTGACCAAATGAATGCATTGTCTTCGTTTTACCCTTATGTACTTATGATATTTACTGGATAAAGAGAGACTTTATCATTACAGAATAAATCGATTTATATGACTTTCATGTGGGTGATATTTTCCAGATAGTTTATTATGATCTCTTCTGTAGGTAATATCACATGGATTAGAAGACTATGAATTAACTCTGAATACATCGATAAATATGATCTTGTACGTACATGTGGATGATATTTTCTAGATTCTAACATACCATATTACACCTAAATAAATAGAGCAGTATAGGTGATGTTTTCTAGATCTTGGGTAATAGTAATCCTCATGTAGGTGATACTTTCTAGATCAAGTCACAAAATAAATTACACCTAAATATGAAGGGTAATATAGGTGATATTTTCTAAATCTACATTAACTACATAGTGTAATAAGATTCTCAAGTACTTTAGGTAATGATTTTTATAGCCAAAGAAACCATTTCTGCCCTAAATTTGATGATATATTCTTATAGTTTTCCAGATCGAGAGAGACCATAATATATTAGGTCCATATGCACCATTTACGTTCAACACTAAACTAGGTTTATATGAGGTTATGATCGTATTTATTATAATGACTGTGTTACATTCCGTGTTAGAGCACTACCTCCGTAAACAAAGCCGTAGTGCATTCGTGTGACGTCAGCACAGGTAGGGCTCCTACACCAATAAAAACACTAGCTGATATAGATCAGCTGAAATCAACGAATTTTTATTGGTGTAGGAGCCCTACCTGTGCTGACGTCACACGAATGCACTACGGCTTAGTTTACGGAGGTAGTGATTAGAGCCTAGTGCCGATCAATCACCGTTCAAACTGAGATGGTGCATATGGCTCTAAGGCCCATTTGCACCATACTGGTTTAAAATAAGATTGATCAGCTAATGGTTTAAACCCAGAATAAAACACATTATAATAATAAATGCGACCATATCGTCATGCAAAATAAGATTAACGTTAAATATAAATGGTGCACATGGGACAAATATAGAAGTAGTAGGTCTCTTGGTTCTAGATGCAAACAGTATCTATCTTTCAAAGAGATCATAATACACATATATTACATAAATGGGTAATTCTTTTGTTTTTGATTCAAACTCTCATAACAGCAACCTATTTGACATAGAGTACTGCATCTCTTGTTTTTAGATTCAAAATCTCATAACATCTTTAGGTTTTAGATTTACTCTGATAAACTCTCATGACATCTCTTGTTTTTAGATTGAAACTCTTATAACAGCTACGGTACCTATTTACAGATTGATGGTAAGGCTAGGGCTACAGTTTCACTCACGCCTGAAGTTGGTGAAAAAGTTTGAGAAGTTGAGTGATGCTCGGATGGCCGAGGCCAGTGGAGACTATGGTGTTTCTGGTAAGTCGAGTATTTCGCAGACGAACGCCGAGATGTCGGTGGGGGTGCTGCGCTCAGCGCCACAGAACGGGTGCTCCAGTAGCTGGGTGTAGTTCGGTCGCGAGTCCACGCTCTTCTGCAGGCTGAAACACAACACAAAATTAACATTAATTCCACAAATTAACTATAATTTGTTTTTCCGCAATTTAACTTATATTTGAAACATGCACAGCGCAAAGCACCACTTGCTTTGTTCAAATAGCCGCTGCTTCATCAAGAATTCTATCTATAGTGAGATAAAAGTTTTGTATAAGATTCTACCGCGAAATAATACTTTTAGTTATTAGAGTAGTATTCACACGTTCAAAGTCTGCACTCTTCTGAAAACTAAAGGTATTCGAACCAACGGTTTTTCGACTAAGAGTATTTATATTTGTTTTTGATCTTTAGTTGTATCGTAATTTATTATTAAGCGTATGGCATACAAGGTATTCGAACCAACGGTTTTTCGACTAAGAGTATTTATATTTGTTTTTGATCTTTAGTTGTATCGTAATTTATTATTAAGCGTATGTCTGATACACACCACATATAAAGCTCATAAGTCACAAATGCCTACATATACACAGTATATTTCTAATTTCTTTGAGAACTTCTGTAGTGTTTGGTCAGGAGAACATAAGTTTGTGAGACTGCCATTATTTGCTTGCCCAGTTAGCGTTGACCAATGTGTACCATATGCAAGCGATCTAGCGTTACACGTATTTGCATTAATGAAAACTGCTTGTAATGGAAGTTTATTACTATTAGATTATTACTAATGTAATTTCTATGTAAGATGGGTTACTTTTCATTTTAACGTTTCTTGATTTGATTTTTTTAGTATTTAGTCTATTAATATTTTATCATTTTCAAATATTCCCTTCCATATTTTTAGCTTTATAGTATCAAGCTACTACAAACTTGACCCCTCACAGCTTTGTATCAGGGACTTCTGATGAGGTCCTCGAAATGCAACCATGGCATCAATTTATTTTTCTAAGCTTCATTGTATTTTTTTATAATGATTATGTTTTTTCTTTTTGATTGGAATTATTTATTTTTTATTTATTACCGGTTTTTGTGTAGTGTTGAATAAACGAAAACATAAAAATGGTTGAAAAAACACTTATAGATCATACAGTAGTTTGAAGAAGGCATAAAAACAACACATTAAAAATGGAATTGTATTGTATTGTAGTTGATTGAATACGAACATTAAACCTAAATGAATGATATATTTTGCTTGAGCACTAACCACTTGCTGATGAAGTCCTCGAAATTTGGCGAGAACTTTCCCTCGGGCAAACGGGGCGGATCGTCCTTGACAACCTGCTTGAGCTGTTCGAAAGGCGTGCCCCAACTGCTGTAGGGGAACGCCCCGGTGGCCAGCTCGACGAGCGAGATGCCCAGCGACCAGACGTCGCTACGGATGTCGTACTGCGACGGGTTGCCGGTCGGGTCGATGCGTTCGGGCGCCATGTACGGCTTGCAGCCGGCGTCGATCGTCTTGGCGACCGAGTCGACCAGGTAGCCAGAGATACCAAAGTCGCACATCTTCACCTCCCCGCGTCGCGACACCAGGATGTTGGACGGCTTCACGTCGCGGTGGATCACCTTCAGCTGCGAGTGCAGGTAGTGAAGTGCGCTCACCACCTTACCACCCAACATTACAACTGATGAATTTTAAAATGAAACGGAATAGGTGATACTTTATATATCACAACTGAAGAATAAAAAGGAATGAAAGAATTGCCTCACAAACTGGCTAATAAACAAAGAATTTTAGTGTAGCAGAGTTCTTCGGGGGGTGCTGCCATATCTGCCAATTCTTAACTAATTTACAGATAGAAATTTACAGCATTTATTTTGGATTTTCTTTTAATGATAATTATTCTCAACTAATTTACAAATGTAAATTTACAGCATTTGAGTTGGACATTTGAATAATGATTGTTCTAACTAATTGATTTGCTGTTCTTGTTATTTTGTTTGTTGTTGCTTATATTGTTGTTAGTTTTTATATATGACGAACTGCCAAACATTTGTAGAAAATGTACATGCAATGAATAATTGATTCATTAAATTATTCTTTTATGAAAAACTTTCTTGTTATTGATATAAACTATTTTATAAATATTTCAATATTTTACAATACTATCACTACCTGGAAATACATAATTCTAAGTATCAATATATCAATACCTCTCCCGACAGGTGAGAAATGTCTTTTGATACATGGTTTGAAGGGTCAGTGCCAGAATGCATGTGACAGTACAACAATACCAATACACATCTTCAAGGTATCCCTGGACTTGCAGTGCACTTGTATTTAAGGAGAGACATGTTCCACATAACATTCTCACAGATTTTCTTTGGACAGCTTCAATACTTAGTGTTGGAGTGATCCTTTCTTTTTTGCTAGTTCACTGAGGTATACTCCAAGATACTTCTCATTATTGTGCAGCAAATCCAAGAAAAAAATGGAGACTTTTTAATAAGTGGTTTCACAACTTCTATTTGTGTTTTTATTATGGATACATCACGCACAACACAGCTATAATATAGAAAGTAAAGAGTTGAATTCTCTAGTGATCCAGCTCATCATGCCATGTCTCCATGCTTTTATGACCATTCATACAAAGTTTCAAATTGACTTGTATAAGGAGGTTCTCATAAAACTGTCAATTTGACAAACCCTTCATACATGTAAAGTAAGTAACCCTCATACAAGTAAGATAAATCCCTGATAGGTACTTGTTTGCAAATCTAGACCAGGCTTTTAAATGCCAAAATGACAAGTAAAATGAGCAGATCCAACTTACAGCCAGCGTGATATTGGCGAGTATATTCTCAGGTATGCTGCGTTTGTGTTTGTAGACCCTTGTGTAGAACTTGTCGAGACTGGTGTCCATGACCTCCATGCAGATCCACACGTCGCCCTCCCTGAACAGAGCGCCGTAGAACTGGACGGTGTGCGGACAGTCGGACGATCGCATCGAGATGTCCAGGTCCATCAGTAGTCGTTTCTGCTCTTGTGTGTTCACCGTAGCTGTTATTCTCTGTAAAAATGTTTAAATCAACAGATTATTGGCAAGTGTGTTGGCCTCAAGCTGATTCACAGGGTAAGATGTATAAAAATAATTCTAGAGAGGACAATAGTAAAATATTTCATTAACACAGACACAATATCAATATGTGTAGGAAGAAGCACAAATCACCAAGTGGAAGTGGACAGCACACATGGCGAGAATTTAGGACACGTGGGCGATGATTTGTACTGAATGGGTACCGCGGTACTGAATGGGAAAAGGACAACCAGCTTGAGACAAGAATGTTCAAAGAGTGGAGTGAATAATTGGTGTACTTCAGCGAGAGACTATAGCTAAAATCATTTCAAAATTATATTCTTTTAAATGAAAAATTGTCTATGGATACTATGACATTAGATTGAATGAAATTTTCATATAAACTCTCGACAATGAATTGCCAACCTTCATCTAAATCCAAAAGAAGATGCTTTGTTTTAGCTTTGGTGTGTTATTTCGTTCACAATCTTTATAATGAACTTTGTTTTATCCAAATTGAACAATTTGAAAAAGGCACAGAGATGCTGTCAAAACGACGATGAGAAAAGAGGGGTTCAAATTATAGAAAAGGGAGATGGAGAAAAGTTAATAGAATCATAAAAAAGATCCGAACATTTGCAAGGGACTCGCCATTTCTTAAGTGCAAACTAAGCTTTCACTTTCACACATACGAATTCAATGTAATGACACCCTCATGTATTATCATTATTAAACGAAAATTCCAAGTCAATATTGTAAACCACCTCGAAGATTATTGTCATCTGTAATGTGTTATGTTGTAGGTTGATAAGTACTAATAAAAAAATGGTACCTTTACTGCCATGATTGTTTGAGACTGTAGATGCTTCATCTTTTCTACGATTCCATAAGCTCCCCTGCCAAGATCACAGATCTTTTCGAGGTCGTCAGCCTCCACTACAAATGTTTTGTCACCTATTGTAATTGTAGTGCGCTTGTCCAAGTTCCTGGGAGGTTGTCTGTATGGAAAAACAAAAAATGTATTAAATTTTGAAAGTAGATCATTTCTATAATTATATAAAAGCTCAGAAAATAGGTATAGAGGATTTTTCAAATTACGATTAAACTCAGATAATATAAAAACATTGTTCTTACCGGAAAAGGAAGTTTCTTGAAGTGTCAGAGGAGTTCACAGAACTCGAAATCCAGAATCCTCAAAAAATATCAAGCTTTCTGGCCTGTACTCTATCTAATAATTTGTATTTTATACTAGAAACGGCTAGATTTCAATTCTCCAGTCTTATACCTATTATTAGAGGGTAGAATGTTCAATATATAATATTTTTTTAGAGATGTGTGATTCTAAAGAAGATTAGGCGGCTACACGTAAACAGTAGTTCTAATTTGTTTCTGAGAGTTTGTAATACAGTAGTAATAATAGTACTGTGTGACCTGGCTGGCCAAGAGAGGTCGTAAAAATATAATAAATGAATAAAATTTATATGAATTTTTTTTAATGAATAGATTTATTGGTGAATTGTCTTCATCCCAGCTAAAACTTGAATGATAATTATATTTGGTACGGTATCTAGATCATCAATACTTTTATTTTCTTGAGAAGCTTATGAGAAAAATAAAAAGTATAACTACTAATTATCAAACTACGCTAATAGGAATATTACTTACATTACTTCTTCAGTTTTGGGTATAATAAGTTTGGGCGGCCCCCTTTTCCTTTCTGGAAAAACACAAACAAATGAGATTTGATTAGAAGAGAATAGAGATTTCAAACATTCCACAAGGAACTGAAAAAAGTATCTTACTACAAGAGCATACTATCAAGTGACGGAATTTATTAAATATCACAAATACCACCACTTTGGATGATAGCGGTGCAAGACACACTCGCTGCCAATCTGCCTATTTGACTGCCGTTGACATTGACAAGAAGATCGATGGAAATCATTGACAATTCCCCGATCTTTGGACTGTGATGAAGAGATCGGAAGAAATTAAGAGAAACTAAGAAGAATTTGAACAAAATTCTATACAACTTCAACTGTGATGAATTAGAATAAACTGGATTGATGAAGAAATGGTTTATGAACGATAGTTTCAATTTGAAATTTTCAGATTGAATCTACCATATAACTATTATATATGATTTATTTACCCAATCGGGCTTATGCCTAGGGGTGTCCACTTTTATTTCACATTTTTTATATCTTTATTTTTTATTCTGTATTATGTTTGTTTGTGAAATAAATGAATTGATTGATTGATTGATTGATTGATTGATATTTAGCGGATTATCAGTATTTTAATTATACAATATCTTCCAGTATATCACATAACTTAAAAATACTAACATATTATGAAAAAGCATCAACTTCAGGCTGCGAGACTATATTTTTAGCTTTCTGGTCTCTGCGAGACCATATTATATCAATATCTCATAAATTGTCTCTGCGAGATAATAAGCTATTCCTGTGTAAAAGTTTTAGTTTTATCCTGTCATTGATCAGCGCTGCTGGATAGACTGTGTCAAGGGTTTATAAAACATGTCACAAGAAGGTTTCAAAATGTCATCTCACTATCAAGAAATTCACTCAGGCTATAGAATGGATGCTCCACCAAGAAAGATTTCAAAACTGCTCGGAATTGTCTATCACTTCCACTATCCTTGACTCACTCTGGCAGCTTATTGAACATTTTGAATGCAATGAAAGGATAACTCTTGAGTCCTTGCTAAACGGCATCTTGGCATTTAGATAAGGTGAGTCTGATAGGTTACATAGCCATGTATCTCACCACGAGTATCAGCACTCCTAGCTCTGTCTCTGATGCGAACCACACATTCAAGAATGTACTGATTTACAACAGTAAGCATTTTCAACTTCTTGAAGAGTGGTCTGCAAAGAGCCATGTAGTCACTGCCCGTCAGCACTCGAACAGCCTTTTTCTGCAGAAGCAGCACATCACCAAGTCGTCCAGAGGGTCCCCACAGGTGAAGTCCATAACTAACAGACATGGATGTGAAACATGGCATAGTAGACAGTGAGGAGGTATCCGGCACCAATTTCAGATTTCAACTTTTACAGAAGATAGAGCGAGATGGACAGCTTGGAGCAAACATTGACAATATGACTTGTCCAGCTTATTCTGGTATTCAAGGAAAATCCCAGCAACTTTATATTAGTTTCCACCCGACCAGCCTGTCCCAAGGAGCAGATAAGCTTCTGTGTCTTGTCCTTGTTCAGCAGCAACTTGTTTTGGTTGAACCAGCTCTTAGCAGACCTCAAAGAATGATCAGCAGCTTGTCCCAGCAACTGCACATCACATCCTCTATTGATCAGTGTAGTGTCGTCAGCATATACCAAAGCATTCATTCTCAGATTAATGTCATTAAAAGATGAAGAGGAGAGGGCCCAGAACCGATCCCTGGGGTACAACGTACATTACCAATTCACTGCTTGAGGTGCCATCAATACTTACCACCTGACGTCTGTTGTCAAGGTAAGAGGACAGAGAGCTGAAAACTGCCCCACCAATTCCATATGACTTCAGCTTCTTCAGCAGAACACCATGAGAAATGCTAACGAAATCCTTACTGAGGTCATGCATTGTAAGGCTTTCAACTTTTCAACAGCAGTGATGGTTGATCTACCCTTTAGAAAGCCATGCTGGCAAGATAAAAAGAGATCTTCACTCACAAAATAGGCCATCAACTACTCCCTCATCAACCTTCATGATTTTGGCAAACAAAGGCTCAAAAGAGATTGGAACAGTCCTGGAAATCTTCAGCTCGTCTGGGAAAACTCCCACGTTCAAAAGCATCATGAAAGTTTATACTTTTACAAAGCTTATATCTTTCTTCAAGACATCATGAAAGTTTATACTTTTACAAAGCTTATATCTTTCTTCAAGACTTCATATTTCCTGATTACAGTACTTACTATTTTCTTCCTACTTTTCTCAATTGATAGGTATTTCATGATTTTTCATAACATAATTATATGATCAACTATCAGTTGATTGAAATAATATACGAACCCAATGTATATATATTATAACTCAATTCATTCAATTCCACACACGCTCTACCGATATCAAGTTAAGTAGTATTGAGCGAATAATAAGTTTTTGCTCACATTTTACATGAAAACTCTTTTTCGTTTAGTCAGTTAGTCTATTTTGCTTTCCTTTTTTTCTTCAGTCTTTTTTCTCTATAATGATTGTTCAAACTATTTTATTGTTATTTTTCATTATAACTTAAATAAATATAAAGTGATGTAATTTAATTAATTGAACTCACCTGCCATTATGTATTGAATAAGTCAAATTACTACCACAATTTTAACTTTTATCTGAATTAAAAATTAAAACATGCTTGAATATTCACGTTCCTGAATCAGCAGCACTTTTTCCATTCATTTTCATTGTAGCTCAACAATATGTGGTGTAATGACCTAGAATTAAAACATTATTTATATGAATTAACTTGGACTAATACAGTGAACACTAGAATTATAAAGAGAATAAACATATTAAAATAGACCAGGGGTATATTTTAAAAGCTATAAGTTAAACATGCATAATAATCAAATGCTTTGGGCCTAATATGATTATAAATTGTTTGCTTGAATAATGCGAAATGATAATGAATAAACAAAGGTTTAGCATAAACATCCATAATGTAGAAACAATATTTTCAAACTATTTCATGTAAGTTGGTACCTACATAATTTATGTCCTGCCATAGATATTCTGAAAATTTATTTAAAAAATGGACTAATTTATAATTATTGGCACCTCTGATATTAATAACTTATTATTTCTGAGATAATTAACTTAGTAACTTAGGTGACTTAAATGTGTAAGGTGTAAGTAACTTGATAGAAAATAAAAATGTCAAAAGATAACCTAAATATTATCATTACGATTAACGACGATCTATATTATTATATATAATTACAATAATGTTTAACAAAGAATTTATGAAAACAACATAGTAACAAAAAGAAGAAGCAATTAAACAAGGACATTTAGGACAAAATAGAATATTTTTGTAAATAGACACTTGTTAAATCCGGTTAGTCCTTGACAAGTGGTAAACATGATTGACTGGAGTTTGCTTTTTCTAGCACTATAAATTGCTAATATAAAGTAATAGACATATTTTTGTAGATTAATTTGAAAAATAATCAACTATACCTGATTTTAAAAATTGCAAGAAATTGTCGGCAAAATCAAGTATTAACGCGATAACTGGAATAACTGGCTATTCAATATCACAACCTCCCACTCAATTTCAGAAACTCAGAATGGTGGTGGGATTAGTAATTTTACATCAAAATAAACAGCTGTGAATTTAAATTCAAAATGTCTTCCAAGGTTATGCTGTATCACAGTTCAGAGCAGTCAAGTGAGTCAAGCAGTTTACTCATGGCTGATAAATTAGAAGAACAGATGATAAAAATATTTAAATAATTTTTAGACTTAAATTGATCATAAAACGTTAATAAGGATTAATTATATTTCAATAATGTATTAAATTAAAAAGTCACAGAAGACGAGACACCAAATAGATATATAGATTATATAGATGGCATTGCCTCTTCCTGAAAAACCTAACCTCAAATTCTATTTTGGAGAGAGGCAGATCGTCGTCCACATGTTCAATATTTCAAAACAAATTTAGTGAATTTCCTCAGTTGATTGTTAAAAGGTAAAATTTTCCTAAATACCTTAAATTTTAATTAGGATTATAAAAATGTGCTTATTATTTTATACATAGGCTTAAATGACAATATATATTCTGCAGTGGCATTAGTTTGCTCTGTAAACAGTAAACAGTGAACAGTGAACTGCAGAACATGTTATAACTCTTAAACAGCTACTATAGGATAAAATTATTTTGACATTTATCTTTCTAGCAATAATGAATTATAATAGGTAATCTTTTTTTTTAATTTTTCAACATGAAGATGTTTTTTTTGCAGACTACATTGTTTCAGCAATGAAACGGAAATTTGAATCCTCGACTACTAAAACTGAACAGCTGAGTGGTGATCGTTCCATCTCAACAAAAAAACCCAAATCTGTAGAAGGAATGGAAACTGACAGCGAAAAGAAGTTTGAGAAAAGGCCTAAGAAGACTGGAAAAATCAAAGGATTTAGTAAAGTTGATAGGAAGCAGAACTTGTTCGACAAAATTAAAGGTGAGTTTAATTTCTATATATTCCAATAGATCAATGACCGGGTATTTCTGGTTAGATCACGTCGTAAGCACTAGAGTTATAATATAACTAAAGATTGGCCCAATCTGTGCTGCTGGGACCAGCACATCAACATGGAAGTTGAGGAATATTGTGCCAAGAAGCTACCTGGTGACTGCGTACCATTCTTTGTTCCACAGTTATCAACTATGTGATAATGCTTTGGGGACATGTGGATTGTTGTAAGAAGGTTCTGCTTTTTCAAAAAAGGTGATCCGCATCATTACATTTTTGCCATACCTGGAACATTGCCGGCCACTGTTCAAAGAACTACGGATCCTCAGTCTTCAGTCAGTACCTGCTTACCTTGTTAATGTTTCTAAAAGAACAGCTACATAAATTTCAAGTAAGAGGCCAGGTTCATGATTATTTTACTAGAAGACGTGATGATGCAGACCTGCCACAATTGCGATTGGCCCGATCACAAACCAGTTTCCTAATTCACACCCTGAAAATATTCAACAGGCTCCCATTGTGTGTCCGTGTATTGGAAGATTAACAATTTTAAAATTTACTTCTTAAACTTCCACTCTATTCCTTGAGTGAAGAGGAGATCACTCAGTTTTATTTGTCTCTTTGACATGCCATCTTCATAGTTAGTGTAAATTTTATGAACGTTTGTGTTTTTTAATTTCTTATGACAAAATCGAATTTCAAAAATGACAAATCCAAAATTTCTTATGACGAAAATTGAATTGAATTGGCAAGAGTCAGCGTTAAGATTAGGTCACTCAGGTTGTCCTCTTTGTCCTCTAAACACTCGTTCAGCTCCTTTCAATCAGCCACCAAGTTATTTTAAAAATTCCAAACCGAGCTGTCTTGAGCTAAGATGGTTGTCAATACTGAAGCCCAGCAGAGTAACTGGTGCAGCATTCATACCTTCTATACCAAGCTCCGTACACATCAGCTCCGGCGTTTTCCCCACATTTAGCAACATTCTGTTAGCCTGGAACCAATCTTTTGCCTCCTCAAAAAGGTTTAGAGCTTTGTTCTTGGCTTCAAGGGTTCCATTTATCGACCAACAAGTGTGATGCGAACAGCATACTTGAACCATCCAGACTAATATCAATTATCATGACGATAAACAGTAGAGGGCCCAACACAGAACCATATTTCACTCCTTCCACCTCGAACCACCCATCATGCGGACAAAATGCCGGCGATCCACCATAACTCTCAACCATTCCCCATGCACGATCATGTACACCATACCTTGGAAGCTTCATTAGCAGGACATCATGCGGTACACAATCAAACGCCTTTGCTAAGTCACATAGTATTCGGTTTACTGACTTACGACTCTCAAAAGCCCGATATATGGTTTCAACCATAGAAAAAAGGGCAGAGGTTGTGATCTTTCTTTACGAAATCGAGAATATCACCCTTCAACCTATTCGATACCTTTTCAACTGTATCATTATTGATGTTTCAACTATCTTGGCAATAATGAGTAGTATAGAGACAGGCTACCTGCCACAGTAGAGTTTTTCTAAAATTGGAATGGTTTTAGAGACTTGAAAGCAAGCAGGGAATATTCCATTCAACAAATAGACATCCAGAAGCACAAGTAGGAGATCAATCAAAACATCAATGACCTTCTTAAACACTTCAAAAGAGGAACCATAATATAAATAAAAATATAAATCTCAGTAGCCTAACCTTTTAAATTATTTTATCACAACACTTGCACTTGAATATGGCATTAATGTCCGAAACATGTTGTGATAAAATAATTTAAAATGGTACTAATATTTATATTTTTATTTATGTTTAAAGTAGCCCTAAAGAAAAAAGACGGGAACCATAATATATAATATCCTAGTTGTAGGCGGTCTTGAAACCATTAACAATCTCAACCATACACTCACTGTCAATAGCTCTTAATGATTCAAATGAACTGAACACCAGCGGCACCTGCCACTTTAAGGATGATTAGTGAATGTCATTCATTTTCTAATTTAACTGTCGACAATAATTCATCATTTATATATCATGATTCATTACTCAAATTATTGATTGGTCAATAAGTTATGAGTATCCACAATTCTTGTGCAGCAAATCTTTTCATTATTTCTTTTCGAGACTATTCTATTCTTAAATGATCAATTGAATAAATTATTCAATGAATGAATCCCATTTGTTTCGAAAGCATGCTCCAGTCAGTGAGTGAGTTTTATATATTTATCACTATTCTGAGTCTGAAAGTTGTCATCAAAACTTGATGAAATTTAGCAGTTTGTGATTGTCCAAGAATTTTACAATTTATTTTGTTCAATTTTTTGTTCTAGATGCACAAGGCAAACCGAATTGGATTGAGATAAAAAAACAGAAGACCGAACTGCGTCTAAAGAGACTAAAATCTAAGCCCCTCTATGAAATGAATTTGGAAGTGAAGAAAATGTGGGAACAATTACGAAATCATAATGTCAAGAAAGACGTCAAAGATAAGGTGGTGGTGAAAATGCACGATCTTCTGAAAACGAATTACCAAAATGTAAGTTGCCAAGTATATCAACAAAACATTTATTTTTGTACCTATCCATCTTTCAATGAATATATCTTTCACTTCCTGTCCAAATGAATCTATGTCTATGATTGTTTGCGTTGAAAATATGCATTCTATTTCAATTTCTTCATTGTATTTTTTTTTGTGTATTGTCCATTGTGCATCATTAATCGGCGCAATGATAGCTTAATGATAGACTGTAGAGAAAAATTGTATTAGGCCTATTTTATAAAATGGCAAATAAATTGGATTGAAATTGTATATTGATATTTTCAATTCGTTTTAATTTTTATTTCAGATAATCCATTCACACGACATGACTCGAACAGTACAGAGTCTTTTGAAGTACGGTTCAGCCACAATTCGGAATGAAATATGTGCAGAACTTCTACCCCACATTGTAAGGATATCCACCTCAAAATATGCGTCCTTCTGCATGAAGAAGCTGTTTCTGTACAGCACACCACAGAATCGAGCAAAAATTGTTGACGCCATGTGTGGAAATGTGGAAAGATTGCTGAACCATACGGTATGTGACTATAACTTACTTGATATCCCTAGTACCTATCTTCATCATCAATTTAGATTTGATTCTTATTTTCAGATACAAAATGTTTCCCATTCGTTGTAAATCTTTATTCAGATTATCGTGGAAAATATTGACTGAAAAAGCTTCAAATAATTCATTACCTATAATATAATAAACTATAATTATTATCTACAATATGATGAATTACCTAAATTCATTACCTATAATATTATTATACCTACAATTATATAGTATTCATTACCAATTACTTATAAATAATTCATCACCTAAATAATTACTTATATTCAATACCTAAATTGTAGGTAATGAATTGTTTCGAATTCCATTGCTTCAAATTAGTTGGGCTTTGTAGCTCTCCTAGCCTAGCCTTGAGAATACGCCACTGCTAAAAATAATATAATATTAGAATATCACCTCAGTATTTAATTATTATCATAAATGATTCAATTATCATGAATATTTATTATCAATAAAATTGTGTAATTTTCCATTATCAGATCGGAACAAAAGCATTGGAGCTGGCATACAGCACTTGGGCCACGAAAAACCAGAAGTTGAAAATGCGACAGGAGTTGTATGGTAAACTAGCCAAACTTGAAAGGGAAGAAGATGCCAGCTGTCTCGATGATCTATTCAACAAGGCTCCAAATCTGAAGCCTGCTATCCTGTCAGCTACCAAATGCATTGTTTACAAAGCTTTGACTAAGTACGTAGATATTCTCATTACTTTATGTAGCCTAATAAATACCAGAATAGCTTATAAGTGTTATTACCACGCCCAATCTAATTCGCGGTACTTAGAGGCGACAGTAGACTGAAGACAGTAGAGGCGACACTCATGTTGAGAATAATTTTTAGGTGGTTCATTCCTCTTTCAATAATTATCTGTTTCATGAAAAATTTCAATAGATCTACTGTGTTTATATTTTTTGATGACCCCTACCATCTAATTCTACACGGTTTTAATGTTTTATGCAACGACGTACAATCAATCATCCAAGTAAATAAGCAATTAAGTTTACTTACTGACTGGAGTACTTTAGAATGGCATGTGTCCATTTTCAACAGCCACTGACCATTTTCCAGAGAGTTAGTGAACGAAATTGCCTATTTACTTGAATAATTGAGTGCACTCCGTTGAATAAAACATTAAAAATCGTGTGTTAATATAATGAAGTTCGGAATGGACGAAGACACCATCAAAACTAATTATACCTAATTTAATTTCATTCATACATGTGACTTGGCATTATTCATTGTTGCTAATTTATATTTGAAGGCGAGAGTAGTGTGTTGGCCGAATTGTTGACACAAGCAAAATACCTGATAATTAACTTGGAAAATACTTCTTCCATTTCATGCTATAACATTAATTGAAATTCTGATATCCAGTGAAAATAGTCTCTGTTGTGTTGGATAATAGTGTCAGAACCTGATCTCAAATATACTATTGATCTTTTCCAAATTTTGTTCTCACTCTAAAACCATCGTAGAATAACATGTTTATATTATAAAATGCAATAATGCCATTCACTCATGGAACTCAACAAAATATGGGTCTATGCTATTGAAAACTCAGCTTCTTATCTTAGTGCACTCTATTTGATGAACTATTCTCATTAGAATTTTCTCCACTTTTTCATCCAATTCAGCAATGTAATGAATACGTACTAAAATGAATTACAATTTGGTATGATCATTTATTTTTGCAGGCAACACATTCTAGTGAGTAGTCTACTGCACTGTGTACTGCTTGACTATTTCAATCACTGTGATGAGAACGGCAAGACGGAGCTGATCGACTCTCTTTGCGAATCTGTGATGCAGCTGTTGACGTCCAGAGAAGGCTCCATCATGGCCATGAAGATTGTTTGGCTGGGAACAAACAAGGTAACTTACTTCGTACTCTGTTTTAATTATTAACACATATAATCAACCATTAAGATACTTGAAACGTAGTCTTCTTCCCGGTGGTTCATATAGCCAAAGCTATATTTCCACTCATCTCTCATCATCATCCGTCTCATTACTCACGCACAAGCCTAGAGCTCATGTGAGCATCACCCTTAGATTAAATAAGTAATTGAAATCTACAATCAAATATTAAAGTAATTAAAACATAGTCATTGAACACTGCTCTGCAATAAAATTTAATTTTGAGGAGACTATCAGATCATCATTCGATTTTACAATTAGCCTATACATTGAATCATCTATCCAATTTGTTTTCATATTGAATTTATTTCAAATGTGATAAGATAGTTCCTTATTCCATAAATTTGATCGATAATTTCACATTATTTAATCGAAGTTAATCAACTCCGTAACAGTTGTAAATTCGCATAAACTTGAATTTTGCTACGAGTTTTCTATAATACTAGAAGTTGGAAAACCAATCCCAAATTTATACTTTGCTGGGACAAAACTTGTGAATTTCAGAAACATTAATTCATTAAGCAATGAAGAGTTACCTTAAATCATGAGAACATTGTATTAAGCGATAAAGAGTTACCTTAATTATTATGATAAAACGTAGTATCATTTTAAATATTAGATACAAATAAACCCTTCTCTACTCAATGTAACTGTTTATCTGTATCTCTCAACTTTCAGATAAAGAAGACAGTTGTTAAAACTTTGAAAGGAAAAGTGAAAGAAGTATCGGAACTTGAAAATGGTCATCTTCTCCTATTAGCTGTTTTCGATGCTGTGGATGACACTGTTCTAATCAAAAAGGTATGTAAAAATGATTTTGTATACAACTGCTATCTTTTTCTATCTAGCCTCCTTCAGCTTCTATCTCAATTCATATCTTGCTATTATAGAACCTGGTTTTAATTGCGTTTATAAATCAATACTCACTTAAGGAAAATCCAAATTATTTGCTGTCAATTACCTTGAAAATTTCTTCTACTGCAAATATTGTCCAAAAACAGCTAGTTAGGTCCACGTTATAATAGGCAGTATTCGATCAACGTTGGTTTTGCTATCCTTGTTTATCATTCGAAAAAACAGATAGCGCTATCTTTTTCTAGCTCTAAAATGTTGCCAGATCGTTTTTCAACAATGTAGAAATATAATTAACAAAATATTTAATCTCTTAGAAATATATTATGAACCATTTTTTATTCAGTCATTGAAAAATATAGTTTCTTGAAGAATAAAATATGAATGGCTGTTTTTAACATGAAAATCAACAGTTACATAAGATATCCTCTTTAGAAGGCATTGTCAAGGCAGAGAATCGGCAACGCTGTTCTCCCATCTTTCTCCACTACCTTTATAACCTCACTATAGAAGCAAATTTGATGAGAGCTACTTTTCTCTTTTCAAGTAGTAAATTTTGACTGCTTTATTTCTATAAGGCACAGTTTCTAGGACACGTATTAAATTCAATGGGTCATTAAACATATAGACTTAATATAGATTCAATTGTCCATTAGATTTAATAAGTGTCCCAGAAACTGGATCTAAGTCTGAATTATTTCAATCAATCATTGAGGTTATTTCTAGAACTGACTATCTCTCTTACTATACTCTATGAACACGTGATCTACCATTGAGATATCTTCATGAGCTGGTTAATCTTGAGTGTAATGCAATATTCTTCTCATCCCATCAGGCTCTCATCCCTGAACTACTAGAAAATATCGAGGCGATATCAGCTGACGAGATCGGGCGCAGAGTTCTGCTGCATTTGACAGCTCATTGGGACCAAGCCTACTTCCACCCCGAAGAGATCAATCTCTTACGTCAAGGTTGCTCCGGCGGAACAAGGTTGGCTGTCTTCAAATCCGTTTACGTCACATTCCTTCAATATGAATGTGTAATTCAATTCGTTCTAACTTGCCTAAAACTTGTTTCGATTTTAATTGTTACATTAGGTTTCTCCAACACTATAACTCACGAACGAGCTAGGTCCCTGATTATTTTTTTTATTCAATTCATGCATTCGAATTATTGTTATAATTATTATTTTAGTAGGTTTCTCCAACACTATAACACATGAAAAAGCTAGGTCATAAATTAGTATGATTCAATTTGTTTAATTCGAAATTTTTCTACTTGTTTCAATTTGAATTATTAAAGTATTTATTTTCTTCAATTCCGTATCACATGTAGACCTACAAAGTCTAGATTGACTCAATTTTATAATCTAGTATATTTTTCAGTAGTAGCATATCTGTAAGGTTTGTAAAAACAACGCTTGAAAAAATAAAATACAAGCTTTAACATTGATTTACAACAATGCATCCTACCAACATACTGTACCATCATTATTCATGCGTAATAATTTCTTTGAATTTATTGCGCCATTCCTAGATTGAGCTAGCGTGTAGCTTTTCTAGATCAATGACTAAAAAATTATGTGTTATAAATAGTAAATTTCTGTAGTGCCTAATTTATTGTATTTGCGATTTGGAAGTATAATAATTCTATCAACACATTTGTATGTGTAAAAAATGTAATGTTAATGTAATAGTCCAATGAACTCTCATAGTTCTATTTGTTTTTTACAGTAAAAAGGACCCGGAAATCAAAACCAAGGAACTTTTGGAAGCTGTGATAGATCCGTTACTGAACTTTGTGGCTCAGAATCCTGCCCACTTCCTAGCTAGTCCTTCAATAGCTATGCTAATGCTTGCTATTCTGAAAGCAGGACAAGGTAAAGTTCAGCTAAAAACATCAAATTCAATCTAGTTGAAAAAAGTATTTCCTGATATTAGTGGATTTATTTTTATAAATTAATCTTTTTGCAATAATTTGCATAATTTATAATATTAAATATTTGAAAATTGAATCAATTTTTTCTGTTAACAATTTTAATCCATCAGCACTAAATTATTAACAAATCATACAAAATTATGATCGAGAGGGAACAATATGCTCAGCCCAATAATGTTCATCTCCCAAATTTCCATGAATAATAACTCACTGAAAAAGTATTTTTCTATTTTCAACAACCTTTTCCAATTTTGTAATTCAGTTGTTAATCAATCAATATGTTATGACAATTAAGACTTTGAAATTCAGTCTTCCTTATTCCAATATCATTGTAAAGGTGCGTACAGACTTATGCACCACGAACAAGTGAATTTCACTTTTCATCAGCTGGTGCCATTCTTATCGATATCTTTTATTTGTGGAGAAATACTTATCGATATCTTTATTTGTGGAGAAATAGTAAGATACAGATATATAAGCATGTCTAGCATCAGCTAATGAAAAGTGAAATGGGCGTGTCCATGGCACATTAGTATGTACACACCCTAACAATTACGAGAAATGAACTGAAAATAATTGAACTCCACTCCTGTATCCTGATATTTTGTATCAATCTAGGATTGGATGGAATATAATTTTTGTGCTCCTAATAAGATTTCATTTCAAGTGTTACAACATACAATCTCCACCGTCTTGTAATAAATTCAAGTTCCTATAATTATATTCCCATAGTTTGTTCTTAAAATGTTCTAATTTCATAAAAAAATGTTATTTGGCTGATTTGACATCCTCCATTCAGTCTCTGAATAATTTTAGTATCTATGGCAAATTTGAATTTTCTTTATTTTGCCAGGCGACAGTCTTACATCAGCACAGAAAGCCGTGGCCACCTTGATCGCAGATCCCGATAAGAAGAATCTGATCGAAGACCCAGGTCTGCACATCGCACTCAAAAAGCTAGTGCAAAACGACAAGAACTGCCATTCTGCTGGCAAGAGCACTTTCTCGTCGGCCATCACACAAGCTCTCACTGACACCGTTCTGCTAGACTGGATCAAAATAAATAGGGCTTGTTTTATTCTTATCACGTGAGTTTTAATCACCTAGTAGTGTAAGAAAGCATGGATGATTTTAGCCTATATGGGAAATAAGTTGATTGAACTTGAAACAATATTTTATTTATTGAGACATGTTAACAGCACGCGCAGAGAAACACAGATTGAGCGCTCCCACCTTCAATAAGTTACAGTACAATAGACAATACATAATGCTGACTCAGCTCTACCTATCTATCCTTTACTACACAGAGAGGAAATATAACTTGATGAATTATTGGTATAACCAGTATATATAAATGAGTATAATGAGAACATTAGATGAATTACTTGGAGAAGAGATTCTTCACGTACTGTTTCTGTAGTTTTATAAAGAAAAATTAAATCCAATATTGAGTAAAATAGTATGAGTGAGTGTAATGAGCATAATATTACTAATCAGTATAAATAACATACTGAGTGAGTCATATGTATGGGAACCCTTTAATAAGTTGGAGACTGTTGTAGATATAATACTGTAACTTTCAGGATAAGTTATTGGTCAAATACTCTATCTTTTCACGTACAACTGAATTTCAACCCCTCATAAGGGGGTGACTTAGGGGTTGTAATTCGAATATTTTAAATGTAAACATCCATTGTGTGGTACATCATTTTAAAGGGCTTTTTAAACCAAGAAAGATGACATTCCAAAATGTCGGCTGATTGAAGTTTTAGTTTTTAAGGAAATTAGGGGTTGCAACTCAAATATTTTGAACGTTAAAACCCATTGTGTGATACATCATTTCAAAGGCCTTTTCAAATTGAGAAAGATGACATCAATAAAAATCTTCTATGATACTCTCATCCAAAATGGCGGCTGATTGAACTTTATCAATTATTTTTTTAAAAACTAAAACTTCAATCAGCCGCCATTTTGAAACTCAATCAAATTTTGAAATTCAATGTAAAATTTAATAAAAATTTAATCTTGTTTTCGTTTTCTAAATTACACCCGTATAATTTTTGTTCCAGGATCTTGGAATCGGCTGATGAAGACAGTGTAGCCAGTCTCAAGCAGAGGTTTTCCAAGAACATTCTCAAAACACTATCAAAGCAAACTAGTAAAGGATCGCAAATTTTGTATAAAAAAATTGTATAGTTATTGAATAGACTTCAGTATTCATATTTTATCTTTTTGATTTCTTCAACAAACCCAATTATTCTCCTATATGTATTGTATTATTTATTTCCAGGCCTGTTCCTTGTAAAGTCCCTTCATAGAGGAAAAAGTCTCACTATCCAATTATCATTCAGCTTGCCTTTGCAACTATCACATCATCACATGGGGTTGTTTCTCCTTAATTGTGGGACCTATCCCATGAAATTACCACATATGTTTCAAAAAAATATTCACAAAAATGTTGACATTTAAAATTCTGAAGAAGAAATACTTAATTCCAAAATATCAAAGCAAAATATACTACTTTATATACAGGGTGGGTGAAAAGTCCGAGAACGGCTTAATATCTTATACACAAAGGTAATTTAATGGTAGGAATGATTGGGGATCCTACTCAAATTGAAAATACTACTTTACTATTACTTCAAAAATCTGGTCCGCCATCTTGGTTCCGCCATATTGAAAGCAACTTTATTTTTTTAAATAGGAAGGTGGTCATGCGATAAACCTTGTATATACGTCGATGCGCAATTAAAAAAGGAACATACCTGTCAAATTTCATGAAATTCTATTATCGCGTTTCGCCGTAAATACGCAACATATACACATTAAGAGAAATGCCAAACCGTCGACTTGAATCTTAGACCTCACTTCGCTCGGTCAAAAAGATTGATAAATTACAAGGTGGGTGTGATTGGGTATCCCTCTCAAATTGAAAATACTACTTTACTATGACTTAAAAAATCTGGTCCGCCATATTAAATGCAACTTAATTTTTTAAAATGGGAAGGTGGACATGCAATACATGATTTCGATACGAAATTTCAAGAAAAAAATAATGGTGAAAACCGCACATCGATATCTCAAACCGTTCAGAAGATATTAACATTATTAAACAATAACACTTATGTATTTCATTTCTGATATGCATGATAACATACAAACTGGTATCAATTTGTATCAAGCCATGCATGATATTGATTAATAATGTGAATATCTTCTGAACGGTTTGAGATGCCGATATGCGGTTTTCGCCATTCATTTTTCTTGAAATTTCGTATCGAAATCATGTATTGCATGACCATCTTCCTATTTAAAAAAATAAAGTTGCATTCAATATGGCGGATCCAAGATGGTGGAGCATATTTTTAAAGTCATAGTAAAGTGGTATTTTCAATTTGAGTAGGATCCCCGATCATACCCACCATCGAATTACCTTTGTGTATGAGATATGAAGCCGTCCTCATACTTTTTTCTCTCCTTTCTGATTTGAATAGTATTGATTAATAATGTGAATATCTTCTAAACGGTTTGAAATATCGATATGCGGTTTTCGCCATTCTTTTTTTCTTGAAATTTCGTATCGAAATCATGTATGGCATGACCACCTTCCTATTTAAAAAAATAAAGTTGCATCCAAGATGGCAGACCAGGTTTTTGAAGTAATAGTAAAAACGTATTTTCAATTTGAGTAGGATCCCCAATCACACCCACCACCGTTCTCGGACTTTTCACCCACTCTGTATGTTCATAGCTTTATCATTAATTTTTTATTCTCACTTTGATGATTCCCAGGTGTCAACTTATAGAGCGTATCTTAATTGATAATACCAATTCAGAATCAATTTAATTCAACTCAATTAAATATCAAGTTGGTCATGCGATACATGATTTCGATACGAAATTTCAAGAAAAAATGAATGGTGAAAACCGCACATCGATATCTCAAACCGTTCAGTAGATATTAACATTATTAATCAATACTATTCAAAGCAGAAAGGAGAGAAAAAAGTATGAGAACGGCTTAGTATCTCATACTAGTAGTTCTGTGAACAGTAGACCTCACGCAGTATTCTCATCCACAAGTACCTGATTGAAACTATAGACTATAGACCTTATGGAAATACAGCAATAGACTGGCTTCTCCACACATCTGTGTAATCATTTGTCAGCTGATTTATGATGAATAATTCTATAGTCTGATTTTTACTCTAATATTGGCGTATGAAGGAGGCTCCTTTTTCCTTTTATATTATCCTTGAAATGCAAAGTTTCCAAAAACCTTGTATATACGTCGATGCGCAATTAAAAAAGGAACATACCTGTCAAATTTCATGAAATTCTATTATCGCGTTTCGCCGTAAATACGCAACATACACACATTTAAACATTAAGAGAAATGCCAAACCGTCGACTTGAATCTTAGACCTCACTTCGCTCGGTCAAAAAGATTGATAAATTACAAGGTGGGTGTGATTGGGTATCCCTCTCAAATTGAAAATACTACTTTACTATGACTTAAAAAATCTGGTCCGCCATATTAAATGCAACTTAATTTTTTAAAATGGGAAGGTGGACATGCAATACATGATTTCGATACGAAATTTCAAGAAAAAAATAATGGTGAAAACCGCACATCGATATCTCAAACCGTTCAGAAGATATTCACATTATTAATCAATAACACTTATGTATTTCATTTCTGATATGCATGATGACATACAAACTGGTATCAGTTTGTATCAAGCCATGCATGATATTGATTAATAATGTGAATATCTTCTGAACGGTTTGAGATGCCGATATGCGGTTTTCGCCATTCATTTTTCTTGAAATTTCGTATCGAAATCATGTATTGCATGACCATCTTCCTATTTAAAAAAATAAAGTTGCATTCAATATGGCGGATCCAAGATGGTGGAGCATATTTTTAAAGTCATAGTAAAGTGGTATTTTCAATTTGAGTAGGATCCCCGATCATACCCACCATCGAATTACCTTTGTGTATGAGATATGAAGCCGTCCTCATACTTTTTTCTCTCCTTTCTGATTTGAATAGTATTGATTAATAATGTGAATATCTTCTAAACGGTTTGAAATATCGATATGCGGTTTTCGCCATTCTTTTTTTCTTGAAATTTCGTATCGAAATCATGTATGGCATGACCACCTTCCTATTTAAAAAAATAAAGTTGCATCCAAGATGGCAGACCAGGTTTTTGAAGTAATAGTAAAAACGTATTTTCAATTTGAGTAGGATCCCCAATCACACCCACCACCGTTCTCGGACTTTTCACCCACTCTGTATGTTCATAGCTTTATCATTAATTTTTTGTTCTCACTTTGATGATTCCCAGGTGTCAACTTATAGAGCGTATCTTAATTGATAATACCAATTCAGAATCAATTTAATTCAACTCAATTAAATATCAAGTTTTGCTAGATTATTGATATTCTAACATCAATTTATGCTTTTTTCTATGTCTTCCATTACAAACTTGTACGGGAACTTGTAAAGTTGCATTCAATATGGCGGATCCAAGATGGCAGACCAGATTTTTGAAGTAATAGTAAAGAAGTATTTTCAATTTGAGTAGGATTCCCAATCACACCCACCGTCAAGTAACCTTTGTGTATGAAATATTAAGCCGTTCTCGGACTTTTCACCCACTCTGTATATATATTACTATTGTAATTGTGTTGTTATGGAAGCAATTTTTGGGAGAAATCCTTTATGATTCCATGTTTTTCATAAATAAATAAATATTTACTTTAGAAAAAAAGAACTCTCGAAATGGCTTGAAGAGGGTACAGAATTATACAGAGGATTTGTTTTTTATTTCAATGTTATAAGCCAAGTTCTAGTTTTATAAGTTCTAATGCTCTAACCTGAGATATTCTATTCTATTCTATATTCCAAGTGGGGAATCAATGAAAACACAAACTTTATTACTTATGTAATATGTGGAATATTTATTGAGGATAAAAAATTATTTATAAAAAAATTAAGCAAGTGTTAAGTTAAATCACTCAGGTCTGTAGTAAAAGAAACCATATTTTTGAATCTGAGGATGCTGCTTGTGATTGGCTCTAAGCTGAGATACCTTTTATTGATTGGTGGATCAATAAACTTCTGTCATGTATTGACATGATTTGAGTCATGTTGATCTTAGTATAATATTGGTTGCTTCGACCTTGGTGAAATTCCACTAACAACTCTTCAACTGCAGACTACCCATCTCACCTCATGTTTCCTGTGTGCAATACATAAACGAAGATCAATCGTTGGACACTGTCGTCAGAGATTTAGAATTAACATTTAT